>NC_045637.1:31307748-31470248 GCF_009829145.1 Chiroxiphia lanceolata
TTTAGGTCTTCAGACTCCAGAAGTTTAACTGTTTGACCTCAGTTCACAGGAGAAGATTCCTTTGGATAAGACTTCGTATCAAAGTCCTTATGTATACACATATATCCTACTATTATTATGAAGTAACAGTGGCCAAAACATAATCTAAGTTGAAAATAAGTTCCTGCCATGTACTTGAGTATGTAATGGCCAAAATCAAACAGTTAGGGGAAATAGGGTGTTAGAATCAATTTAACGAACTTAAATAACTGCATAAGGTATAAGAAACTAATCCTGGAAAACAAGAATAGATGTTACTTATCAACAGTTTCAATTCTTCTAGTGAAAGAGCATACACATATTCATAAACATGTCCTATCGCTAGAGATCTGAGAAGTTTTTCCATTGCAGTGCTTGCAGGAGTAAACACCCAAAGCCGTGCTTCCTGGTTTAGTATGAAGAAACACAGTATGGAATACATTTGTCATTGTTTCAGTTTTACTTCAGCCACAGAAATAAAATCTTAGAATAACTGGAAGACTTTGAAGGAGAACTGAAATCATACAACTGCAATTACAGGATGTTATGCTATATGCCATAGCAAAGCAGTCAGATTATTTTTCCATCTTAATCAGCACATCTGATAACAATGGAAATAACAGAAATATATACACTGATACGATGATGGAATAAGGAATGTCCTCCCAAAAGAGCCTGTATGCTCATGCAAATGGAAGCACAACTGATGCCTTCTCTTCATTCTGGGAAGGAAGCAGATCTAAAAGAGATTGGTCATACACATCAAGGTCACCAAAACCACTATGGAGCAGAACTCTCACTGTCAGTGTGTTAAAGAACTCTACAAGAGCAGTGATTTTGTAAAGGGTTATTTAGTTAGCTATCATTGATTGCATGTGACAATTCTGGATATGAAATCAGAACATTTTGCCTGAACTGCAAAGGTGGAGCCTAAAATACTGAAATGCAATTTGTGTTCCTTTTGAATCCAAGGCCCACACACAACAAAGATGTCCAAACAACCTTGCCATTCCACTACATATGATCTTGACATCGTTGCTCTAGGAAGCCACAATAAGTAGAGGAGCATTTCTTGGGAACATTGAGCTGATTTCATCACCACAGCTGAGAAACCCAACAGCGTGAAAAACAGTGAACTGCTGATAGGTGAAAAAGCACACAATGTAATCATACTTGGAAACAACCAAAGCAAAGATAAGCATGAGACATTAGAGAGATATAGACTATTGGCCCTATGAAGAATGGGGGCTATCTTGCTGGGGTCGTCAGACAACAACAGGAACTAGGAAAGGTCTCATCACTAAATTCATTCTAAAAATCTTCATTGTCTATGAGAGTAGAGCTTCAATTTTTGAATGTTCACTGAGAGAGATGTGTTAAGAGAATCTGTGTTTTCCTCAGAGCCCAATAATGCTATCTGAAAAGAGACAAATTGGCAAATATCTAATTATACAAAGACCATGCAGAAACTGGGACTGTTAATGATCCCATCAGAAATCAACACAGAAATAATAACGTTGAGATGATCTATGTAAAATATATGCCCCTGGAAATCTCAAACTGCATCACATGGAGCAAGTGCAGTGGGCAACATGATTTGTAGTCCTAATTCCCTCAACAATCAAAATTATTTTCTTTGTTTTCTATTTATGAAAGGACAAGCGTATGCCATTTTGTCCTGGCAGGAAGATGGGACACTGCTGAGAAATGTATATGAACATAGATCTGGGACCATACTTGTATTAATACTGTCTCCTAGACTTTGGCAATGACCTCTCCTATCCATTGCAGAGATGGGGTCCTTTTCTCCCCACAAATATATAGGGAACATTTGTCCTGTGCAAAGATCCCTACAGCCAATCTGTCTTTCCCTCCCCATTTATTAAATGGGTACATAAAAGGAAAAAACCCAAAACAATTAAGTACAAAATAAAAGTTTCCTCTTCTAAAACAAGAATAGAAAAGTCTCATTTGCGTGACTATATCACAAGATATTAACTTCTTTACCAGCAAATTCATATTTCATGGCCAAATGACAAAGTTCTTCAACACTAGAAGAAAATCATGAATCAATTTCTAAGATGGAAAAAATAACAATCCACTACTTGCATACCATTCAGACTCCCATTTTGTTACACACAATAATGTATCTTGAATTATGATACCTATAGGATATTACATGTACATTTCATAGAGCAATCAAATATACAGAAGACAACTGAGAGGGGACCTCACTGATGCCTGTAGGTATCTGCAGGGACGGTGTCAAGAGGACAGAGCCAGATTGTTCTCAGTGGTGCCAAGCAATAGGACAAGAGGTAACAGGCAGAAACTAATGCACAGGAGGTTCCACCTGGATATGAGGAAGAAGTTCTTTACTGTGCAGAGGTTGTGGAGTCTCCCTCATTAGGGATATTCAAGAACTGTCTGGGTGCAATCCTGTGCAATGTGCTCTGGGATGACCCTGCTTGAGCAAGGAGGTTGGACCAGATGACCCACTGTGGTCCTTCCCAACCTTACCCATTCCGTGATTCTTGCATCACATTTTGAAAGGACTGTTTTCTAGCACTCTCCTTGGCTGCCACTGCTTAGACCATAAAAAATAATGAGCAGAGGAAAGAACACCACTTAGCATGTGGAAGGACACTGAAAGGAAGAGTAATCCATGAGACTAAACTCTCACTTATATGACAGACAGTTGATTCAGCTGGTATCTCAGCTGAATTATTTCAACTTCTAGTCTTATCTCTTGTACATCTTACAGTGGAAAATAATGTTTTGGTGCCTCTTCAATGTTTTGTGTGACCATAAAATAAAACAGATTTGCCTGACAAAAGAAAAACAGATGATGCTTCTCACATACCACTTGTTATCACTTCTTGTTAATGCAGCAGTACATAGGAGGAGCTTAAAATAAATGATTGCTCTCTTCCAAATGAAAAGTAGGGCATACTATTGAAACTCCTGCCATTCACAGTGGTAGCTAGTACCATGGTTCAGTCAAACCATTCAGTTTCTGTAAATGTGTATCAAGAGCCCATCCAGAAGACAAGAATTGGTTTCTCCAGGAGCATATATTGAGTAGCTGTGGATCTCATATTGCAACACTGTAGAAATGTTCCAAGTAGGTTTAAAATCAAAACAAAACAGAAATTTTTCACCAGCTATAAAAAAAAAAAGTAACTTTTGAAGTGACATTTATACCAGCAGAAAATTAAAGTTAATGAATTTACTTTTCACTACTGTCATTCTTTACAGAAATTGAAAATTCAGAAACATTATGATCTAGGTTATACTGCATACACATTGTATGCAGAAAAAAACAACCTAGGTTGAGAACGTGTGTGCATTCAGGTAAACTCTTTTCCCCTGTTTCTTCAGTGAAGCAGTTACCCAGAAGCTGAACCTTGGATGGTGCAGTCTATGCATACTACATGTACTGAAGACAAGTATCCATCAATTTAATAATCCTAGTCCCTAGAGATTTTATTTACTAAAACCATGCTTTTTATAATTTTCTAGTTTCTGTTGGTATTGGTACCTAATTGCAAATTATTAGGTCGTTTCTGTAGTGTTTAGAACAGTTATTCTATCTATCCAGTTGCCAGAATGCAACAAGAAGATATTTTAATTTTTATGAAATAAAATAAAATTACAGCCTTAATCATAGGTATCAGTAATGCATTATATTACTCTTTATTTAAACAATCTGTCATGATATGGTGAAGATCATGGGGATGAGATTGTCAAAGACTCATTTTTGCACTGTGCAAAATTCCAGTAACACATCACTTGTTTGTTACTTGCAGCAAAGACATTACCAACTACTTTCACAGAACGAAAGGAATGTATACCAACTCTATTTCATAAAATAGTCTCGACAATTCTAATTGTATTTTCAATGTTATGTACCCTGGCATAAATAAAGGGTTCAAAATACACTGTAGCAAAATTCTGGTTTTTTTGTAGGTGTATTTTTAAAAAGTGTTTGAATTTAAATGGAGAGAAGCATACCATTCTCACATATCACCACCTTTTCTATGCTTCAAAGGTAAACAAAGTCTACAGTCAAGTCTTTTAATTTTTCTCAGAATAAGCATGATCTACACAATGCCATCTCTTCCTTTATAATAATTCTAGGTGTTAGGTCATAAAAGTCATATGATATTTTTACAGTCAACTAATCAGGAAAAAAAAAGTGGTGGTTTTACTTAGTTTTTTTCCCCTCATGTATAAATACAGTCCAGTGTAATTAATGCATACTCCACTGTCAAAAATAAATAAAATCAAAATTTATTTAGGCTTCACATGTAGCATCCTTTTAAAAATAATTTGCATGTTGCTTCTGAAAGTTTTGGTTTAAGATCTTTTGTCACTACTATTTTGTGGCTAAGCTGTATTAAAGCTTTGACACACCTTCCTTTCAGCTTCTGTGAAATTGGATTTAAGAGTGACAAAGGCATCACACCAGTGAGCTTCTTCAGCTGTAGGCAGATTCTGATTGTCCACTGAAGGCTGCCTTTGCTGATGAACAATTATCTTTTGGTCTTCCAGTTGTGTATTTAAATCAACAGAAAAGACAGAGCTAAGATGCAATGTTCTAAACATGCTATAAATTTAACCTTTCTGTCATTATATATCATTCCTTACTACTTAACACATATTTACTTCTACTAAGGTATCTTTCTGTTCCATTAACTTATACATTATATACATGAGAGAAATCTTTTCATAGTCAGCTTTTTAATAAACCTTTACAAGCATTTCTTGATATATTACAAAAATCAAAGTTGTTCAGACTTATTATCTCACCATTTTATAGTATTCTATTAGCAATCTAGTAGAATTTTGTAGTATTCTATAGTAATCTACTTGTAGAATGTGAAAAAAAGTGTTGTTAAAATATGTTTGTCTATCATCTATCATAGTTTGATTTTCCATGACTGAAAGGCAGACTTTCTAAAATATGTTTTCTCAGCAGAGAACAATCTTGGATTTTCTTTGAGAATATTTTAATTTTAGCATTTCCAACTTCTGTGTTTTCATATTTGCTTTTTCAAATCCCTTTACTGCTATGCAAAAAAAAAGAAACTGTTCTATGTGGCAACCTCCAGCCTGCAAAGATCATTTATTATGAAGCTTACTGTATACGCCTCATTTTATATTGCATAGTAAATCTTCACCTACCCCATATGTGACAACTCTGAAAGTTCAATCAGAGGTTGGATATATCAATGTTTAATGTATCTCTTAATAAAAAATTAGCACAGGCCTTCAATGGAAATAAATGTTCTTGGTTTAGGTGGTCTGCTTCACAGGACTAATAAAAGGATTTTTGTTACAGTGTTAGTATTTATACAGGCATAATAACAAAGTTAACTATTAGGTTTAACATAGCAAAACAGGCACTGAAACATGTTTGACCTCACAAGGAAAATATCCTCAGTCAAACACTGGCAAGTTACAAAGTGCAACAAAATTCACTACAAAGAAGAAAGAAATGTCCATCTACATAAACCAATCATTTACTGTAATAGCTCAGAAAAAAAAGTCATACTTCATTCTACATTATTGTAAAAAAAAATGTGATCCAGCACGTTTTAGATCAGACTGATCAAAAAATGACAATTATATACCTAAAATATTGTATTTGACAAATTGCCAAACCTTTACTGAATACATTGGTGTGTTTCATTATTGCATAACAGATTCTGTTGTAAGGGTTTCCGATTTAATAATCAACATTCTATTTTCAAAATAAATTGAATCAAGGGAAAAAAAAGTTATTTTGGACTTCCTAAAATATTTATTATCCTGGAGGTCAATACACTATTCAACATATTTTTCTCAAGACTATATTTACAGCCAAACATTTTTAAATACTCAATTTTAATTGAGAATACTTCTGCTTTCATTTGGATAATTAAAAAATTGATTTATATTAATATAAATATTCTACTAAATCTACAAATGAACTTTCTTCTTTTGTACTTAAATGCCAGATAGTATTTTGATGAAAAGTGATGACTTACATTCAGCTATTTAAGACAAAAAAATTTCTCATGGTTTCACTTGTGCTACAGTGAATTTACTGCAAATTCCACCAGTCTGACAGATTAAATCTGTCCATTCTGTGGAAATGACAGGCCATATTTGCAGTACCAAGTATTTCAAGAAATGCCAAGGATCTTAAAAGTGACAAAGAATGCAAAGAGCACAAAGTGCATTCTGATGGTAAAATAAAATTTCAGAGACAACCATCACACCCAGTCCACGCACTTGGTATGTAAATGTGTTAGCATTGTTAACATGTTAATTAGTTAAATTCACTAAATTAAAAAAATCCACTAGCTATTCTAAAATTTGTCTTTGCCATCTGGTGAACCAAGCCTCTATTGTTTGTTGATCATTTATGAATTCTAGTAATTATTCCTTGATTTAGTGTTAATGAAAAAACCCCTTATTTTTCTTTTTCCCTTTTTCTTCCTTTTTTTTTGTTTTTCTCAGTACCTTTTGTTTGCTGTTTGGAATGTTAATTTCCAGAAATGTGCAATGTTTTCCTAGGAACTCTAAGAAGTTTTCCGGGGAAGAATTTGCACTGCAGATTGGTTATAGCTACAACTGTATTTGTTTCAAGAGTCTGTTCTTGGAAGATGCTGACATCCTGAGTGACCCCGCACAGCGTCAAAACATGCCTTAGCTACCAGCTTCGAAAGGGTACTTTATCTACAAAAATAATTGAGGCACAATCTTAAGCATTAAGCTGTATTGTTCATAATTAAGATGTGTGTATCTAACATAAACTTGAGAGACTAGTTTCATGCATGGAAGTTTTAGAAACGCTGATGCTTTTCAAATTCAAATCTTCTGAAGACAACTTCTAACAAACATTACATTGCAGTTATTAAAAAAACCACACTTAATCTGAAACTTAATCGTTAAACAATATTATATTTTGTGGATTAAAAGGTACATTTATCAACTCTGTTCACATTGTTCAAAGTAAATAAGAATGTAGTGCTTCAATATGATTTTGCCATTAAGAGAGCTTATTCTCAATGGAGTTGTCTAACAAAGCCTGATTTTACAGTTTTGACTGTTTTATCCCTAATCATTTAGTATGCTAAAAAACACGACTGAGCAAAAAGGAGTTTGTGAATACCATGATCACTTCTAAAAAAGAATGAAGAGTCTAATAAATGGCTCATCAATCTGAAACCTTTTGCAACAGGCTTTTATGGAAAACTTATATTAACTTGTTCTAAATAAGCATTCAAAAACCCCTGTAAAATCTCAAATACAACTATTGACTTCTGAAGTTAGTAGAAATTCAAAGATGGTAGTAACATATCTTGCTAAAAAGTTCCAAGGCATACCTAGTTTTAAACTTAGCTGAAGCTTAAATATTGGTTTACCTAAATTTATAATGTGAAAGAAAGGTAATAAGATTTTAAAAAATCAGATTACTTAAATAAAAAAAGCTCTGTGCTGATGTCTGGATATTGTCTCTGTTACTTGAACTCAAGATCCCCAAACACAATAAAAGCAATGAAAAGAGAAAAGGTGCATTCAGTCAAAATATCCTAATGATTCTAATACAACTCATGAAATACCAGCAAAATACTTTGTCTTGTCCAGACATGATATTATCCTTCTGGTTGCAAAAAAACCCCCAAACAAACAACAAAACACCCAACCCAAAACAAACAAACAAACCTCATAAAAGAACAAAAACAAACACAAAAAAAGCACCCAAAAATAAAAACACATAGACCCCCGTAAACAAACAAAAAAAATCCCCACCCAATAATCATATGAACTGCAGCTTTCACAAGCAGGTAGAGCAATAAGGCCTAACTGACTAAAAAGTTCTATTATTCATTACCTACTTTATCTCTTTGACTCCATTGAGTTGGAAAGACTACAGCAAGGTCCAGTCTGCCACGACCCTGTGTTTTCTTTTCTCTCTGCAGTCCCACACTTGCTCCTACCCAGTACCAAGATGATCTTTAAAGTCCCTTCTACCCTAACCACTCTATGTTTCTATGATATTGGCGGATGTTACATGGCAGTCAATAGGCTAAATGTTCTCTTGTGGTACAAGGAGCAGCCAGTTCAGTGTGCTCCATTAGGTTACAAAGGCTTCTTTCTCTAGCTTTCTCATTGCTCCTCTAATCTTCACCAGGTTCCTGTGTTTAATTTGATTAGCTTTCAGTCAGACAATCTAGACTCTACCTTTAAAAGGGAGTGGTATTCTGAGTTTCCACTATGTAGCTGCTAATTTTCCTGAAACTTATAAAATTTAATATCTGATACTTGTATTTCAGTTTTGAATTTGAAACTACTAAAGGACAGATTGGAAGTATGATTACATATGACTAAATTTCTTAGAAAATGAGGAATAAAATATTAGTAATCTTCCATTTCTTCTTCTTTTAGTTCTTCACTTTCTTCCTTATCTCTCATTGACTCATTTCTCCCAATGCCATTAAATCTAAGGACACTTATTTTCTATCTAGGCAAGAAATTGCTTTCATCCCATATTCTTTACATTTATTACCATCAACCTTTTTCCTACTGTTTGTATTTTCCATGCCTTCTCTCCTTCTCAGTAATACATACACGCTACAAACTGGATGCACCTTTAATCTCATTGAACACAAACCTAAAACTGTTGTCTGAATTCTTTTATGCAGTTCTAGCCTAGATTTTTGTCTACTTGAAAATACACTGAAACTAGTCAGTGTCTACTTGTCTTTTTAGGAGTAGTGTTTAATCCCATCATTCTTAAATTGTTTGCTGTTCCTGCAGAGCTAGGATACAGGTTCTGTTTTTCTTCTTCCATTTTCCCCTAGTGAAAACAGATCGTGACTTGTAGCTACATACTGCTGGTGATATAAAAGGTGAACCACCCTTATCAAGCCCTTTATTCTCAAACTGCTAAAATACCTAGAACAGTTCCATGGGAATATATTTCAAAACAGGTTGTTCAGGAGAAAGAATTCTAAACCAAGGAGGAATATTTTGCACACTAAAAAGATTTAATTTTTTTGTAGTGATCTTGCTATTCTGAGTAACCAAAATAATTAGATCTTGAAAGCACTAAATTTCATCAGGACAAGTGAAAAAAAAGTATGGTCTGTGAAGTTTTAAGAATCTTGAGATCTGTACCTCTGGCATGCTTCTGCATGTTGTACAACAGGCTTCCCTTGAATAAACAGATAAGCTGCCACAGATGTTCACCTAGTTCAGCTATATGTTTGCTTTTTTATAAACTCTACTGAAAAAAAATACAAATTACTCAATCACATGTAAAACAAATATTGTGCTAAAAATACAGTCAAGTAGTATTCTGAAAAGTTTTAGAATATCTCAACCTTATTCTACCTTGTAAAATTTTTGAACAGTATTATATATGAGATCCAAACTAAGGTCATATCCAGATTGCTTTAAATGTAATATGAAGAAATTAACATGACAAACAGCTAGTAAGATTACATTTTTCTTGGAACTTGGCTAGTTAATGTGAAAAAATTGTTGCTTTTTGCTAATGCATTATCTGTGTTGTCTAACAACAAACATGTAAAATCTTCGTTAAGCTATTGTTTTCACAGTTACTTTGATGTTTTTGAAATTTATATCAAAATAACAAAAAAAAGGATTATGCAATTATTGCAACATAATACTGGCTTATCTTAGTGAAAATAAAAAATATTAAAGACAATTATAATAAATACACACTGCCATTCATTACTCAATTCATTAATTTTGTCAAAAGCACTACATAGAACCATAAGAAAGTCTAGTTCAGGAGGAAATCTAAGGATAATCTGTTCAGGCTTCCTGTTGTAATAAGTCCCTATATTTGGTTATTGAGGGCTTTGTTAAGCCATATCTTGAATATTTTTAGTGAGGAATATTCCATTATTTTTTCCTGGCAACTTGTTTTCAAAGTGAAGAATATTTTTTTGTATCAGTAGGAATTTCCCCGGAAGTCATCTTTGATACTTTTTCTGTTACCATTCCCCCTTAGTAAGAGAAAGCCTCCATTGTCTCTACACTTAACCTTTGAGATACTAGAAAACTGTTTACATTCACAGAATCACAGAGTCACAGAATCAGTTAGATTGGAAAAGACCTCTGAGATCATTGACTCCAACCTATGATTGAACACCACTATGTCAACTAGACCATGACACTAAGTGCCACATCCAGGCTTTCCTCAAACACCTGTAGGGACAGTGACCTCCCTGGGAATCCCATTCCAATGTCTAATCACTCCTTTTTAAGAAATACATCCTAATGTCCTACCTAAACCTCCCCTGCAGAAGCTCGAGACAATGTCCTCTCATCCTGTCACCAGTTATCTGGGAGAAGAGGCCAACCCCCAAGGTTGTACCAAGCCTTCTCTTCTGTGGGCTGAAAACAAACCCTGGATAGTTCAAACTTTACTTATATACCAAGTTCTCCAACACCATAATCATCTCGGCAGCCTCCCCAGTTAGTCTTCTCCAATTTTTCTCTTTTTCTCTGGAACTGAAGGAAAATAACACTAAATATCATTTTACAGGTGTCACCTAACAAGCAGCAAGTTTGATGAAATAATCACATCTGTTGATCCTGGCCAAAATCCTGCTCATGCAGCCCAGGACCTATTTGCCTCCATTGCTGCAAGGGCACACTATTGGTTCATGTTCTGCTTGCTCTCCACTGGCATTTCCACATTGCTGGCCCAGTCTTTTAACCTGTTGAGGACTGTCTTTCTCCTGGCATATCTCTGTCTCCCCCGCCAGTTTGGTGGCATGTGCAAACTTAGTGAGGGTGAATTCAATACATTCAATATATTCAATACTTTGTTCAATGTATTTTTTTAAATACTTTATTAATTTTTTTGCACTTACTGAGTACAAATGTAAGAAGGTCAATTTTGTGTTAAAGAAGTGCCAATAAATGTCTTAAATAAATAAATAAATATGAGTAAATACATAAAAATCTACTTTTCTCTATGAGTTCCCCCTTCTTGTCCCCTCTATATACCAGAATTTGATTAACATAATCTCCCAGACATTCACATTTTTAGTATGACTTGAGAAAGGGGATAATCTCAGCATATGCTTCCTCAAACTACTTCTACTTCCTTAAGCAAGATTACAGACTCTCATGATGAAAGACATTTTCAATACTCTTCTGCTGCATTTCTCCAACTCCCTTTCCAAAAGAACTTCTAGTATGACGACTTTCCAAGTCTCTCCCAAGACTTCCTTCCCATCCATTACATGTAAAACCCTGTTTTTCCCTTACATTGTGGTTGCTTAGTTTTATGATTGAGTTCCCTGTGTCGCTTGTATTTCTACGATGTTTTCATGATTCTCTCTTCCGCCACGCTGACTACTGGCAGTTCAGGGTTCTGAGTAGGGTAGTGTTAGCATACTGTATGAGAACTGATTTTGGAAAACAATTTCGACAAAAGAGAATCCAGACAGTCCAGTATGGTGTAGCATGGAATGTAATGTATGCCATGCCATGGCATGGTATGGATAGTCTCTTACTCAACTCATATTGTGCTAAAATATCTTTAAAATAGACTTTATTTTACTATGCCTTTTCTTATTTTATCTTTAAAATTTCTTATTTCTGCCTCGCCCTCCCCACTTCAGTTTTGTTGTTCTTAATACCAATCTGATTTTTCTTGATTGATAACAATTACAGAAGAGTAGTGCAAGTCAATTTTTAGCAGATTTTTTTCATAGAAAAATTCACTTTAAATGTATCTGCACTGATTCATAAACTGAATTGAAATACGTTGATTGGTTTTAGCAACAACTCTGAGAAGATACTGAAATCTGATTTATTTTTGTATAGTGTTTCAGTACAGAGGGAGGGAAGATGCTTTTTTCCTTTTTTTTTGATATTGGCAAAAGTGCTTGCCTGTGAAGTAAGACTTTTGGACGTAAATCTTCACTTGTTTCAGATGGGGGAATTGAACACTTGTGTGGTGGTAGATAGGAAACCAACATACTTTTCTTTTCCAGTATGTACCATTCAAAGGTTGTCTGTGCAGCATGTAAGGTGCCCTAATCATTCTGACCTGGCTGCTGCCCCCTCTTATCTTCGATCCATCTGATGCCTGTGCAGTCATTTTGTCAATTAAAGCATAAGTTAGATGGAACTCAAGTAAATTGATGAAGAATACTAGTGAAAACTCTTGAAATAGTTTTGTCTGGGAAAGATTCAAAATCCATCTATGCACGCGCACAGAGTTTGTGCCTTTTTGCAGTATATTAATTTTCTTGTAGTTATACTGCATGGCATTTTGTGTAAGACGTTATTTTGTCAGTAAATTATGCATTATATAAGCATTTGGTATCTGATTTTTTGAATTATTATAAAAAAGGAATCAAAAGTTATAGAAATGTGAGTTTTGTGGCTGTATGTACAACTTTTATACAGCAACATATAAAACATTCTACTTTAAAAATTGATACATCTGTAATATAATATCCTGATTTGTGCAGCAACACATCGTTATAATAGAAAAGATGTACATTATAGGAAGTTTATATTAAATAAATTAGAATAATTATTCTTCTCTCCCATATTTTTTCACTATTGTGGAAATGTTGTGGAGAGGAGACTTATGATGATGAAATTATGAGTAAGTTAGCACAGTATAATAATTAGGTCAGTTACGAATATTAAAATCAAATGACATGGACATCTCTAGGTAGATATTGTCCACTCAACAACAGAAAACAGTATGATTTGCAGCAAGAAAAATCTGCCAAAATGCTAAGTGTACTAGCGGCTTCATTGAAGGCTGCCAGTATTACTGAGACTGGCAGAGTGGCAACTTGGAACTGCATATTCAGTTCCATCAATTACTTTTCCAGGATAGGACATTCAAAGGATGCATTTCTTGTTCTATGGTTCCACTCTTCTAAGAAGATTTCAAGATTCATTTCCAGGTAACTTTCACTACAAAAGCACTTAGGACTGCTAAGAATAAAGCACTGTGTGAACATACCTGTGAAGAGGTTGCACTTGAGAGAGAAGGATACTTTTCCATTATTATAGATTTTCAATTGTGCTGTTTATTTATAAATTCACTACCCACGTTTCTCTCTGTCCCCTTTTCAAAATCTGTGTCTTAGACACTTTTGAATTGCTGAGAACAAAAGCTGTGTTCAATTCATTAATTTTTATTATTCTATATCGTTTGAAAGATTAGACAGAACCACTGGATACTCCTAACCCAATGTGCTTGCAGTACAAACTCACAGAGTATGAATATATAGATGGACAAGCATTCAAAGGATGCTACTCGCTTAAAATCATGATATAAGATAGCACTCAACAGTGAGTCAGTAGAAAAACCCCATCAGTGAAATGTGAATTGGGAATTCCAACGACAGTGTGAAATTTTTGAAATAGAGGTATTTCAGTTTTTCTCATTAGGTTTCCTGTTGGAGAAATTTAGGAGATTTGTAGTATACCCAAGGGCAAACCTTCCAAGCAAACTACTCACTTATCCAAGAGGAAATCATACAGATGCATTAGGGCTAAGGTCCAACTATATCTGCATTACTTCATTTAAGAAAAATGCAAATACATTGAATAAAACAAGAATACTATAAAGAAAAGAAGCATAGAGAAATAGAGAGTTTAATGTGTAGAAGTGCATAAACTGATGCCTTAGGCATCTCAGAGATGAAGCAACTGTTCTGAGGAGAGATTAGGAAGAAGATCACAAAGTCCTGGGTGTGTTGCCAACAAGTTTGCAGAATTAAACTCTGGGCTGAATACTACCTACCCAAAGCTACAGAGAAAGGTTTTTAGAGAGAAATGCAATGACAAAAGGGCAATATATTTGGCAACACATCTGTCTGAGGGCAGAAAGTAAGATATAAGGACAAACAACTGAAGAAAATAGTATTAAAGTAAAGGGCACAAATAATTTCCTTTGATACTTTTCTTCTTTCTCATATTTCCTTATCTCTTACCTAATGAGGGAAACATTCTGGAGCAGACGCCAGATGTAACGAGCTGTAACACACAAAGTTGAGTTTCTTTATTGTGCCTCCTGGAGAAATCTACAGTCCAAGAACTACAACCTAGGCAGTAGGGTGATACTGCTCTGAGAGCTTTGTTGAATGAGGAAATAATATATTTGTCATTCAGTATGAATGACAATACCTACCACTGTCTGTGATGCTTAAATATCCTTCAAGGACCACTACAGAATTCTGATGACTTTAGCTTATGTGTCAAAACTGGACTAGAAAAGGGATTTTAGCAGCATTCCTCCATTTATGAAAATACCTAGGCAGAAATACGTATGTATAATTCTCTGAAAAATATATGCTACATGTTGTCCTACACGGATCAAAACTTAAACATTTAAGATGACTTATGGCCGAACCTATTCTCAGTTTATTACAATAATACTACAAATTCCTTTAATCTTTTCTTAGTCTAAATTATTGCAATTATTAGAGGAAATAATATTGTTTTGTGCAAAGGCAGCTATCAAAAGTCAGTCAGGATCAAGAGAGACTGCATCCATGCCAGTAAATTAAATGTGCCAGTAACTACTCTTTGTCACCAAGGCAAATGATCATGGATCAGTCAGAATCCATGGTCTTAAACAAACAGCCTGCCTATTGGAAATGAGCCTATATCTATTCAAACTCCTAACCATTCCAGGAATTATTTAGAGGAGCAGCACAGGTAGTATAAGCATCCCTACAAGCAGCAGTTTCATTTACAAATAAAGATGCAGCCTCTTATGCTGGACCAATTTAAAAAAAAAAAAAAAAAAAAGAAGGCATGATTCCTGACCTAATTAATCTGTAACGCAATTTGAAGTTAATCCTAAGTGAATTTGATAAATAGGAAGAAGAGAGAACTGAATACTGTAATTAAGATATGGCAACATGAATATGCAAGCTGTAAAACTTGATTGCTACACAAAGGTCTGGATTCTTGTCAGGGAGACAAGAAGGAGAGGAAAGAGTCAGTCATCAGATTTTTTCTACTGATGCAAAGTTTAGCAATCACTGGCTGGTCAATTTAGTCCACCATAAGGTGGACTAAAAGAAACAACTTTAAGAAAATATGAATCCAAGAAGAATACAGTGTGCTTCAGGATTGTAATGGAAGAAAGTATAAAAACAGCCCATGAAAGAGCAGAAAAAGAAATTTCACTCTGACATCAAAGAAAAAAGGAGGAATTTGAAATATGTGACATAAAATGTGACATAGCAAATGACAAGTGTCAGAAGTGAGAAAAACCCATGAAGGCTAATGAAAAAAAATTAATTTCATGAGACACAACATAAGAAGAATAAAAAGTGGCATGGTCAAAATGATGGAACAGGTAAATGGTCTAATTCCTTTAGTTGGAAATTTCTTTAGCTGGAAATTTCTTTAGCAGTGAAATTATGGTAGTAAAGGAGAAAAGAAAAGAGAGAAGAGTCATGAGTATTTGTAGAGATTTCTCAGGCAACTGGGAAAAGAAGTTAAGGAAGTAAACAGTGTGTATAACTTAAGCCTATGAGTGGGTGATGCCAGAGAAAACAATCAACATGAGTGAGAAGAATGAACTGCTTGAATCAATGAAAATCAGAAAGGAAGATAAAAATTACATAGCAGAAAAGCATAATTTCTGACCATCCTGTGTATGAAGAATCCACAGAATAAGATCTCCTAATGAAAGAGATCTAAATGGTAGATATGAGGCTTAAAAAATGAGTCAGACAATTCGAAATGGCAATGACAGCTAGGACAGAGAAAAAAAGGCAAAGGCCTGGACAAATGTTAACAGGTGGAGGATAAAGACAGAGAGAGGAGAGAGATGGGCTAAGAGGGGAAGATCTGAATTACAAAAAGCTAATATAAATGAACTGGTGGAGAATGGAGATAGAACACTGAGACACTAACAGGTGTTAAGCAAGTGATGGAACTCATAAGCCATTTACTTATAAAACAGTAAATGAACTGTAAACAAGTCAACCTAACAATTATGGAAATTATCACATAGGAGAGTAACGAGTTGCACATGCTAATACACATGTCAATAAGGGGGACAAAATGGAGACCTGGTTTGGTCAGTCAATGATGGTCAAAAGAGCTGGACAGCAGCTGACCACCAGATGCTGGTGCTGCCACTGTAATCTAACTAGTGAAATCAAGGACCTAGATCAATTTACCATGATGAGTTTTGTGTTCTATGTATGACCAATACATACCAAAGGTTTATAGACAACATTTGAAGGAAGAGTAAGTACTGAATATGTGCACAATGTAGTCAACTTCAATATAGACTGGGAAAACCTCAGGAGATATTTCAATACAGTGAGAGCTGAATTACAGAGGGCAGATTTAACCATAAAACCTTAGATGGATGCTATGGCATAAGGTAACTGAATATCACAGGCATGCATCAAGACCAAAACTCAAATCAAAGAATCATTGCCATTTGAAAAGCTGAAAATTAATCTTAAAAAAAACAATTACATACTATAATCTATGTACATATAATTTTTTTACTAGCTTAAAGAGAACTACATCAATAAAGACAGAAATCTAGTCCCAGGGATAAGACTACACATATCCTTCCACTTAGTATACCATTTTTTTGAAAAAATGCAGATTTTACGTTAACTTTGATCATAGACATATACCATGAACAACTGTTATCTGTAGAGCAAGTACATTACCCTCAAAAATGTATACTTAAGAATGAGTTAAAGAAAACTTTTTTCAAGGACTGAAACAGGAGTAGTCAGCGTCTATTTTGCTAAGTATACATAATGGTTTATTTTACTTTTATATTAATAAACAATCTTATCTCTAGGATGTTTTATTATTTTATGTTTTAAATACATCTTCTAAAATAGAAACACTACAGAAGAATCATCAGCCTGATGTAATAGTTCTACTACTATTACATGCTAATATTTTTAAACTTATTACATTTCTCCAAAAATTGTAGTAGTATTACTAATTAATAGCCATATTTTTTTTCCTCTCTTTGGTTTCTAAATGTCTGACTTTTTGAAAGCATGTCTACAGTGGAAGTCGATTTGTAACTAAATTCTAACTGACTCCATCATTCTGCATAATAAAAATCCTTACATTAGACAAATTCCTATTTTACTTTGACCAAAATCTGTAAATATATTACTGAGATTATTTAATACATTTAGTAAATCACTATTAGGTGTTGTATGGAACTTAACTAAAATCACAATGTATTTTTTTCTGAAAGAAAAATCTCTATCTCTGTTTATAATAAAATGGTCAGATTTTTGTGGAGATTTTCCTTGCATTTCTCTAAAATTTTCTTTTAAACAAATAATCTGATTATATTATTTCTAAAAGCATTATGACTAAAATTTGGAGATTACTAATGGTTTGGAGATGATTAATCAATACTTATAATAAATCATAACATCAGTTTCAAAGACAAACAATCAACCTTGAATATAGATGAAAAAACAATTTTCACTGAATCATTTTTCAAATCATTCAAGAGCATACAAACCAAACATTTCCAAATAACTTCCTAATTTAAAAACCTGCTACAAAACATAAAAGTAAACTCCTTTCTAAGTAGTCTCAGTCAATAATAGAACTAATTGAAAACCTATAAATTTAGTATAGTGCAGCATGTAGTCTCTATCTTGCTATGCCTATACATCAATAGGTCATTCTCAGTTAATTAAGTGAAGGCATAATCAGCTTAATTTATGTAGTTCAGGGCAGTTAATGATATCTTAGTACAGTACCTGAACTATGTAACTAGCCCGCCCATGTAACTAGCTGGATATACCCAGTTCATTCTGTAGCTCTTCAGCTTCAGCTCTCCATTTTTTATCTCAGATTTCCTTTTATACAGCTTAATCTGGAGCTGCTAAATCTAATTTCTTGAGGATAGCAATGAAATAAAACCAGAACAAATTAAAAGGTTAACAAAGCAATGTGATCAGATTGTAGTCTGTGATAGCATTTTATGCAGCAAAATCATAAAAGGAGGTGACAGCTCCAAATTAACTACTTATATAATTTAAGTATGCAATATTTTTAAAAAGGATAATAAAAATACACAACAGAATCATAACAGACAAAGAGATAGAACTGAAAAAGATGTCATTTTCCCCATAAATTAAATAGTTTTTAAATGGCCATAAAAAGCAAGCATTTTACAGAACACACAACATGCAGTGTGGTACCTCAATAAGATCATCGTTTTCCTGTGGCAGAGAAAGTGTTTTCTTCTGCTGTCTCTGTAGCTCATCTCCTTTCTGAAGCTGCAAGTTTACACACAAAGACAAACCACAATGTCAACCAATTGGACCTCACTTAAGGAACCAAAGAGATCGATTTGTAAAGCAAAGGATGAACAGGACCCCATTTCTGAAGTACGTTGCTCAAACTGCTCTTTCATTAAAAGATGCTCTCTCTTATTGATTTTGGCTTAAATAATGAGAAAGCTTATCCAAAAATCTTTAGCATTTGGGCTCAAGTTAAGGAAATCAATAGAGTCATTTCCCATTTGAACTGCATATGTGAGTTTTATGTACGAGAGACAAGACAAAGCCCAAATCGGATAAATCGATAACATTGTCAATAGAACATGAAGCTGACAAATGGCATTTTTAAGCAATTAAAGAGAGCTGTAAACATACAGAAGCTAATCAATTACAGTGTTCTGATATTAACAGTTTTTAATTTATACAACCATTGTTAGCAATCCCAGGGAATGAAGGTAACAATACATGTTTCTTGCTACTGTTTAGGGATTATGACAGTAAAGCTTTTCTTGTCTTGCTATGTAAATCTTCCGATGGTCATTGAAAGAAAAAGAAATATTTAATTAATCATTGAACTCCTATACTATCATGTCTACATATGTAACAAACATAGTGGACACAGACCCTGACTGTATTTTTTCACCCAATCTGGAGTACCAGGACAACTGAAGTATTCAAGTATCCAGTAGTACGAAGCATAGAATCATAGAAATGTTGATTACAAGGGATGTCTTACAGGTCACCTAATTGAACATCTCACTCAAAGTTGGACCACAGCCAGTACTAGACTGCGTCAACTTTGCTTTATCTTGAAAATTTTGAAAAAAACACAAGGATGGAGATTCCATCACTAAACTTCATAATGTATTCCAGTGCTGCATGACCCTCCTGGTGAAGCACTTTTTCTAATGTCAGTGCTGAAGTTGAAACTTGTGGCTTTTGCCTTTTGCTACACCAAGGGCCAGGAATAAGGGGAGTTAGCTCCATCATCCTTGTAGTGTACCTTCAAATTTCACTGACTGCTATTAAGGGTCTCTTTAGCCTTTCTTTCACCAACAATCTCTAATTGAAGACCATGTGCTTCAGACCTCTAACCATGTTATACTCTCTTGTTAGCCCTCTTTTGGACTCTTTCTAGTCTTTTAAAATCCTTCTTGAACTGTAAGGCAGACATAAACAAATTACTCCAGTTAGTCCCCTCAGTGTGAAGTACAAAGGAACGATAATTTCCTCTGATATGTTTTCCGCATTCCTTCCAATGCAGGCCAGTTTGTCTTATATGTGGTGACACCATTCCATTAATACTCAACTTGTAAGCCACTATAATCTCTCCTTTCTGCAGAGTTGCTACTAAGTCAGTTCCCAGGCTGTACTGATGCACTTACTGGGTTGTTTTGTCTGAATTGCTGAACTTTTGCACTTCTAAAGTTTTTAGGTTTCTGTTGGTTCAGTCCCTGTGTTTCTCAGTGTTTTTCTGTAAAGTGCCACTTAACATTCTCTTCCCAATTTTGCCTCATGTAAATTTGCTGAGGGTCCATTCTGTCTTGTCATCTTGAAATATTTTCATCCTAGATAAAAATAATTGAATGAGAAAGACAACAGTATTGACTTGTTGTCATCTGGAAGCTGACCCATTAATTACTATCTTGAGAGTCCAAATGCCTGCTCATTTTTCAATCCATCTAGCAACCCATTCATCCAACACATTCATCTCAGCTTATAAATAAAAATACAATTGAAAAGGATGTTAAAATCTTGCTTAAGTTGAATTATATTACATGGGCCTGTGTAACCAATCCTTCCAACATAGAGGGCAATCAGATTAGTCAATTGTGATGCTCATTCTGACTGTTCAGGTGCAACAAGTGCATCTTCATATCTCAATATGTGCAACCCTTTCTCATAACATAATTTTCAAAATGCAAAGGCACATATTATGCTTGAAAACAACAGCTGAAAAATATTGAGCCTTGTCAGTAATAACAGCAGTATTGAAAAAAATGAATACCCTTGAAATGACTACATACACACTAAGAAGCTTACACTTTGCTACTTGTAAACAACCTTCTTTTCTTTTTCCCACTCACATAGGACTCTTCAATTGCCTATTCTCACCATCCAGATATATAAGGTAAGAGAATTCCTATTCCCCTTCATCTAAAGAAGTGTACATCTAGGAACAACAAAGACCTTTGAGAGACAGAAGCAACCAGAAATCTTTTACTTTTTGACTCAAAATCTCAAAGATTATTCTTATCCTTTGTCTTTCTTCTGTTAATAGTCTAAATGTACATTCACACTTTAAATAACTCCAAGAAAATGCTTTATTGACTATCTAGCAGAGAAGTGCTGGAGCACTTAAAGCAATCAGCAAATGTAGAACCATATTTACCTTCAGCAATCCAAAAGAATATTGCATTCAGTGATGATATGACAGAAAATGAAGAAAAAGTTTCCCAACTATGTCAATCTGACTTCTATGGATTATGGCCTTATTCTGTTAGGGGAATTCATTTCAGCAGTTTCAGAGCAAAACAACAACTCAGGGCCCTATCCATTTGGACAGTCATTGAGTTGAAACAGCTAAATTTGTAAAAGAAATAGCACAGGAAATTTTCAGATGTCTGTGGACCTTTGAATATCAATAATATTCTTGACTTTGAACATATGAAAGATAAATGCTTATTTCTGAGGTCTCAAGCTTAGGAATGAAAACTGGGAACTTAATTTAACTGTTACAGACAAAAGGAGACAAATTTTGGCTACATTAGAAGAGAGATTCTCCCTCTGAAAAACATGCAAGAAAGGCCATCCTTCATATAGTTGAATTTGTCCACCTCTTAGCACCAGTAATGAAAAGAATAAAGCAATTTTTATAGGTACAGGAAGAAATAAACATGTACTTAATATTTTAAAAGGAGAATCATTAATATATATAGTTCGAATTTTAAGTCTCACCAGACCATAGGTTCTCTAAAGGCAGACAATTTAAAAACACTGTTCAAGAAATATCTGGACTGCAGGATGACAAAAAAAGCAGCAGCTATCAGTTTAGGCAGATGAATCAAAATTGTGGGAACCTAAAGGGAAAAGGAAAGACAGAAAAGCACACAAAGCTATGAACAGATCTGCGAGACACTTGTTTCTATTTTTGTTAGCATAGAAGACACTGTTCTTATCTATCCTGTGAGAAGATACCTTTTAACTGTAGTTGTTGGCCAAGAGCTCAATTGAGCAACCTCATTTGGCAGAATGGAACTTCTCTACAAGGAAACAAGCTCCAATGACTACTGACTCTCCAGTCACTTCAACAAACTCTGTGACCTGTAAAGACATATAATTTGACTTTGAATATTCAAATTCACACCTAGATGTTTGGCCCTCTATAGAAGTGTAAGTGTGTATGTACTATGTGTATGTGTACTATGCTGCTAATCTCCTAATTCACCACCTTTTTGGATAAGCATCAAGGAACAGCTTTATAAATCAGTGTTTGTGGGTAATTACATTTTTGAAAACTAGCTGCATAAAAAGAAGACTAAGCTGAAAGACCTGAAATTGTAGTGATCCCTGCTGAATATGTGAAAAAAAAAATATTTTGGAGACCAAGACCCATAAAACAGTTTTCAATATTTCATGGGGTTTTGTTGCTTGCATTTTTTTTCTGTATTCTTTATCCTTTCATTTTTCTCTTTACTGTTTTTATATTCTAAATTTTTTATTCTGTATTAGTTTTTAGTCTCAATAGGTAGAATTTTGGGTAGTTTTAACATCTTGACCATGAACTGGAAGATACAAAGTTTTAGTTTTCTTACATTCAAAATGGTTTGCTAAATTAATTCTCATCTGATACGAAAATCTGGCCACTGAAGAAGACTCTTGAGAGTTGTATAGGTTTAAATATTCCAAAGGTTTAGAAACATAGAAATCCTCTATGGTCTCTACCACAAATAGAAGTAAAGTGTATAATGCAGTCTCATTTCTTATAAAAACCAGAAAGATTTCTACACGACATCCTGAACATACCTTCAATGGGTAACACAAAAATTAAAGCAGTTTTCTAGCCCTTATTGGAGGAATGGAAATTTAACACCTATACCTACAGCTAGAAAAACAATGGCAAATGAAAAAAAGAAATTGAGCTACTCCTGAATTTTCTTGCCCAAAGAGCAGAGCAGACCCTTTGCCATCCTGCAAATGAAAAGACCATGGTCTTACCTGAGGATCAAAATATTTTATTGGCTAAATTTCAAAGTGGCTTATATAAATATCTTTATAGATATTTATCTAGCCTAAAATGTGCTTAAGGTGATTGTATTTCATGCTGGTCTCTGTAAGTTGGAAAAATATCAAGCACTGAACTGATATGACATGCAATCAACAAGGAAATAGCACAGCCTAGGGTATAGCAACTTACTGAAGGCACATGACCATCTTGTACATGACAATGAACAAAACAGGTGGCAAAACAAAGCCCTAAAGAGAAGCATAGAAAATACTCTGTCTCTTTGTTTATCATTATATTCCGGGATTCCTCTAAAAACAAACAAACAAACAAAAAAAACAACAACAACAAAAACCCACACCACTGAAATAATTTTACAACTTTTTTTTCCCATTAGAACCTAAAAATGCAATATAAAAGCCCATGGATGATACTGATTTTTTGTGTTTTTCTAGCAGTTGTAAAATATGAAAAACTTAAAGATGATCAGCCATCCATGCAAATCCCACCGCATGCATGACACAATCAAATTGTGGAAAGATGGATTGAAAAGTTATGAAGTTCTTGTGAATGTATCCTTCCTCACTATACTTTCATAGGGTAGATAATGTCTAACACCAGACAATGGTAAGTAAAATTACTAATGTAAAGAAATACTGGTATTTTTAAAATTCATGACTGTCATCTTCTTCCAGTTTTCCAGGGAGGTTGTTTCCTTGATCCAATGAATGTCTTCTTTCAATCCGACTTCACCTCATTACCAGCTATTTTATACTATCTCAAAACAAACTGAGAGTAAAACCATAATCACTGACTGCTGTAGTTGGCTTCAGTTAGCACAGTTAGCTTTTCCTTGAGTCTTCCCAGGACAGAGAATAAAAAAAATGAGTTTACAGAAAACAGTACAAAATGAGGAGTTTACAAAATCATGTGGGTACACCACACTGCAAATCCAGACAACTCCTGGAGAAAACACCGGTCCTCTTAAGGCAGAGAAGTAGAATTCACTTCTGTCACAGAGCTTGGTTTTCTTGAGTGTGTAATTAATTTTTCTCCTATATCAATAAACTCCTGACAAGATTTCCCTAGATGAGAGGGCTCTTGTGCAACAGTATCCATGAATACCTGAAAAGCACTCAGATAAATATATGAAGTTTATGTTCCACTTTTTTTAAAATTTAGTGCACAGTAAATCAGTTCTTAGTCCTTATATTAAGATTTTTTTAATGGTAGAATTTCATAGAAGTTTACATCAATATGCAATTTTCTATCCCTGTTCTAGCATTTGAAAGACTAGGTGTGATTAATCTTGACAGAAAATTATTGAAGACAAACAGATTAGGACAGGAATTCCTGCTCCAATTGAAATTACTCAAAGTCTCAGAGAAACCCTGAACTTTTTTTTTATTCTTATCTGAGAAGTTGACAAAAAACATTTTTGATTTCTTTAGGTTTCTTGGTTGCCATATTTAAAACAGAAAAAGGTATTATATTGTATAGTTCACAATATAAGTTAATTGGCTCAGAAAAACTGCATTCTCCAAAACACCTTGCCAGTTTAAGTCTGATGCTATAACTGTTAAGAAAGGAAGAACTCCAGGGATTGGGAGTTGAACACTTATATGCTGCTGTTAAATGAAGCAGTTGTGCTTGAGAAGCCTCTGCCTGAATGCAATTCATTTTACAACATCATCTGGGGACAAAGTGTAGTTTAAGATGTAAACTGAAATGGCATCTTCTGGTAATGTAGAAATATCCCTCAGCTGACTTGAAGAAAGAAATGAAGCTGAAAACTGGACCACTATAAAACAATTGGTCATTTTGGCTTTGGTAGTATTAGTCTTACAAATGTTTCTTAGCCTGAAAGTCATTCTGTGCAGGAATGCAGTAAGCATGTCACCCTGGGTAATCATATCTGAACTGCTTAAGGACACAGTGCCAGCAAGGTATTTCAAATAAACTTTTCCTAAGAAAGGAACATGGATTCAAAAGATGAGCCAAAAATCCAAGTGTTCTTTCCAAAATCTATATATTCTTGAATGTACAGATGTGCAGATTGAAACAACTATTAAAGAAAAAGAAAATAGCTCAAGTGTGTGAGATGTATCCTATCCTAGAGTATCCTAGAATTTAACCTCTACTGTTCATCAATCCATTTGCATTCTCTGCATTTGCTGCTAATACAGGAATGAACCCCAAAATACAAGCCAGCTCAACTAACATGAGATAAAATGGGACCTAGTTTACATATTAGTTGCAATATTTGTAATTGGACGAGCCCACAAAATGACTCCTGATCCATTACTCTTTACTGCTAAACTTTGAGAAAGCTTCGTTTATAAGCTGAGAAAAGATGTGAAATGAACCAATAACCATAAGTTACGAATAGAAATATTAATAGTATAAAACCTTCCTATTCTTTGATTCTGTGATAAAAGAGCAGAAGTCAAAAGAGTAAGACACAAACATGAGGACTCTTGTATTTCTGTACGACAGAAAAAGTCACTTTTTCTTTTTGGTAATAGACAAGCTAGAAAGCATGAAAACATATCACAATTAAAGGGACTAAATAAATAAATAAAGCCTTTAAAAGTTCAATTCTCTACATCCAGGATTTTCAATCTTTGCTTTTGATGAACTTCTCAAAAACTGTTTTTGTTCATTTTTATGAACACATACAAGGGGAGCTGGGAACATCAGTATAAAGGTGAGCACTAAGGGCAACCAAAGCATTTGGTGTAGAAATAATGTGATGAAAAGCAAGGTCACCTGGGTTGCAAAGTAAGTACTAATAAAAACAAGAGGTGGAAGACAAGGCCAGAAAAAGAACTAGCATTCACAGGCTTAAAGACAGATATGTAAACACAGAGATTCAGGGGAAATTTAGAAGGTAAAAGATACACCTAAGGAAAACTGACATTTAGGGTGAGAGGGTGTGGAAAAGTTGGACAAAGAAGGGATAGAAACTAAATAGAAAGTGACAGCAGAAAAGGTACTTGAATGGGGATATAATATATTGCAGCCATTCAAGGGTCTATGAAAAGCTTCATTTTCTTTAGGTTACAGTTTGCTTCCTTTCTCCTTCTACTCTAAACTCATCTCTTCTTTACATCCACACTGGACAGACAAGCCCCTTCTCTACTGTTTTTTTTCAAACTACTTACCTTTCTAAATTTATGGCTTCAAACTACTTCCATCTGAAGTTTGCTTTTACAAATTATGCTTTTGTAATTAGGTACTTGTATGTAGTTTATTCCTTAGTTGATTCAGCTCCTGTAGCCAGGAACTTAAGCAGAAGGACCCTTTGCATCATATTACTGTTATTATGTCATGCAACCAGGTTGTGCTAACAGAGGAACATTGGAAAGATGTTCCTTCCTCAATCTATGCCAGCAAAACAACATGTTACTCCCCTATGCACTGAATCATCTTTGGAAACGCAAAATCTACATTTAAATAGACCTTGAGTTTATATCTAGAACTAAATACTTTTCTAGAATTTTGTCTTCTCAACCAAGCAACCTTCCTCCCACAAAACATTCAACTAGTTCATGTATTTCAATAATTTATTGCATAAATTACTCTTATTTTAGGTATAGTCAATTTTTTCTACTAAAAATGTTTCAGAGGCTTAACCTTTTAGGCATTTTAAACTGCATCAAGTTAATACTTCACATATAGGGCATCAGTGATTAAGAATATACAACAAATTCATTAATATCTAAAATAAGTGTTTGTTTATACAGTACCAAAAATGAATCAGTGCTGCTCAATTATTTTCTTCATAGCCTTAGGAATTAAAATTACTTTTTGCAGAATTCAATGTCCATGTCTCAGAATTTTTAAAAACAATTCTTTCAAAGACTTGGTTAGCTGCACCACTTAAATGTGAGCTTGGCAGCAGTGTTGGTGTCACAGAGATTATATGCCTGGACTTCAAGGAAGTCAATGAGGTGACTGCGGAGCTCACTGTACAATAGCCTTCACTAGCTAATCCATAAGCAGCACTGTCAAATCATGATCATGCACCTGCAGTTTTTCAAGGAAGAGAATTCAAAATGAGAAACTCCATCTGGACCATTCTTTTTTTTTTTTTTTTTAAAGTGTTTTCCTCATAATAAAAATTACAACATTCACAATTAAAGACCTTTACGGTAAGTATTAGACACTGTTATAGAATGCAACATCTATCCACTAATTATACTTTATAAAGTGTATATACATTTATTCAAAAACTTATTCAGAAGACTTTGCCAAATCCTGGGAAGCTATATGAAGTATTACTGTTACATGAACCAGCAGTGCCAATTCAGTAGACCTATAGTAAAAAACGTGCAATCATAGAAAAACCTACAGAAAAAGTTTTATTTAATAGCTTATGAAAATGTTTTGAATATTTAAAGATATTACTGTATTCAAGTTCCACCTTCCCCTAAATATAGATGATGCCATCTTACTTTAAATATATTACTATCAAATAGTTGTAACCACCTTCTTCCCATGTTCAATGCTGCATATAACTCAAGAAGCTCAGGAGATCTGCTGTACCTGTAGAACTTGTAATAAGTTGCACAAGAACCTTAGTGTACAATGATTCCCTTTCACTCTCCACATGGGTATGAACTCTACTTACTCTACTTACTCCTCTCCAAGGAGAAGAAAGAAGGATTTATCTCCAGTTTAAAATGCTGATTTCGTTCAGATATTTTTTTTATTTATTCCTTACTTTAATTTGTTCTTATACTGCCTGCTGCTGAACAAAGGTATCTGTTCCTGCATTTTGTTTCTTTTCCACTGGCACATAAAGTTTGTATGCACTTAAGTATCATATGCAATTACATTATCAAACACAGTCCTCCCTTCCTTCTTCTTCCCCCAAGTTTATACACTGAGTATGATGATGGCCTATGATATGGAATATCCCTTCGGTCAGCTGGGGTCAGCTGTCCCCTCCCAGCTCCTTGTGCATTCCCAGCCTGCTCGCTGGTGGGGTGGGTGAGAAGCAGCAAAGACCTTGATATGGTGCAAGAACTGCTCAGTAATATTGAAAACATCTCTGCATTATTGACACTGTTTTCAGCACAAATCCAAAACATAAGCCCACACTAGCTACTGTGAAGAAAATTAACTATATTCCACCATGAAAATATTAACTGGACAAAACAAATCCACAGAAAGATATTTTATCAGATTAAAAAATCACAGCTTCTACTACACTGACAGTCAACTTGTGAAGTAAACAATAAGAAATACTAAAAACTGAACTAAAGGCATACTCTTTTCATACCCTTGAGAGGGAAGCCAGATCCTTTGAGAAATTGTAGGAAAGGAAGATAAATTCCAAAAACATCAGTCCTTCCAGAAAAATATGGCCTGAATTCCCTTATGGAACAGGAGACCAATGTGTATTTTAATAGCCTCACAAATATTTAATGGTTGAGAAATTCTTTTATAAAAGTAGATATAGTTCTGAATATTATCAGTTGTATTTTAAACGGCTTGTGAATGCAAAAAGAGAATCTAGAGGTAATAATCTGTACTGCATCACACTGCTGCTAATCATCTTTGGTGCAAAGTGAACATTCACTTCCAATACACAAGGTTGAGGAGGATCACCCAAGTGATTGGGAGAGATTTAAGGCCTGGAGGGACTTGTATGGGGCCTGAAAGACTTAATAATTCATGGACTTTCAGGTGATTCCCCAGTTTATTGCCATGTTCAATGTACCCCCACAATTATTCCTATGCTAAATCCCTTTGTTTGTAAGGGTTTGTCTGGACTTGCCCTCAAGTTTTTCCCATCAAAAGTTGTTTACTCCCATGTTCTCCCCTGGTTTTCCCGTTCATCTCTCACTGATTGGCTGATGGGTGCCGCAGTGCAGAG
The DNA here is from genome assembly GCF_009829145.1 of Chiroxiphia lanceolata. NCBI lineage: Eukaryota > Metazoa > Chordata > Aves > Passeriformes > Pipridae > Chiroxiphia > Chiroxiphia lanceolata. The sequence goes on from NC_045637.1 coordinate 31,336,190, forward strand.
TGAGCTCCCATTGGTCCCCTACCCTGGATACTCCTAAAGTTCCACCCATCTTCTCCGTGTTCCCCAATCCTGCTCTCCCCTGAGGTGTCAATCCCCAGTTATCCACCCCAGTTATCAGACCTCCCCTTACCCAAACCCTATATAAGTCCTTGTTCCCCTCAATAAACTGGCCATTGCACCCTGACCTTCTAGTGTGTCAGAACCCTTTGTGCAGTGTCGCATCCCTATTCCCTTCACCCTCGGGCTGAGGCACAAGGCTTCACCTTCATATATTCTCAATGATTCGGTAGCCAAAAAAAAATATAACTTAAATCTTATCTGCTTAATATCACAACCTTTTCAGTTTAATACGGATACCTAAATTGATTATTTAGAGCACTGTCATATAAAGAGGAAAACAAGAGTGTTCAGTGACTTTGATGTTCTTTTATCATTAACTTCATCTGATCTGTAACACCTTTGTGTAATTTAAAGTGAAGGAGAGTGGAATGAAGAGGCTAAATCTCAATAATGAGATACACTAAAATTCTGTTAATTTAATACATATAAATATATTTTGCCATATTCAGGTCTTCAGTTGGAAGTCTGACAACTGAATCAAATTCACTATGAATTTAAATAATATTTCACTGCTCTGGTCCACAACTACTGAAAAAGACTCAAAACAAACAAACTTTTTGTTTCTAATCTTGTGTCAATTACATGGACTATTGAAATACCTTGTCAAGGTGCAGTTCAAAAAAACCAAAGACAGGAGAAAAGCCTTGTTATACACTGAATAAAGAAATGAGAATATCTCCAGATTTCCAGGACATATTCAGCTGCCCAAAGCAGCCAGTGTAAATGTCTAATACCTTCAGTAAGCAAAGGAGTCTGAAAATTCAGGTTGATTTTAAAGTCTTGATATTCTAGAAAATTAAAACATGGCTTAACTTTCTGAAGGTTTGCTATGACTTCCTTATTGTGTTCATTTTCTCTGGTAAATTTTTAATTTTCTCTTTAAAAACAAATTAAAATTTCTCTTTAATTCAATCTTGAATAAGAAACAAATGTAACCTATGCATTTATGACTACCAGAGGGATTTCCACATTGAACACATTCATTCCCATTGCAGTTGTGATTAATGTCATCTAGCCTATGGTTTTCTGATCATCAAATATAATTCCACTTACTTTATCCACTTATTTTTGTGGCCAATGGGCACAAGATAATTTTAAAAATTGGCATTTCTTAGTCTGCATATTTTTAGTTTCTATGTACCACTCAAAAAAATATTGCTTGTCAATCAGTGTTATCTGACAACAGTCCCAGTACTATCATGACCTGGCCATCAAACAGCTGGCAGTCTAGCTGGGTCTCCTTCATAAAGTACAGGAATTTTTTGTGAACTGTCCTGCAAGTGAATGGAAGAGTTTTCACCAGTGAGTACATGCTCCACAGTGTTCAATGTTTGGTCCTATAACATTCCAGGGGAGCTGGAAAATGCACTTCATGATCATTTGCTGTTTCTTGGTGCACAGCAAAAAGGCCTTTGTTGATTTCTACCACTTTACAGAGCTAAGAAGTGGCTCGAGCCACCTGCCACTAACAATCAACTAAATAGAAGTGCTCTGACATGATGGTCAGTTGGGACCACCATCCATAGCAGCATACTAAACTTCAGCTAAGCCTGGTACCTTAAAGTACTTATTTAGCTACTCTCAATAAAGATCAGAAGACAAAAAGTCTTTTATTTCCTGCCAACGTGCTTGCTGGATCTAGTGATGGAGTGGAAGCAGGTTAGGTTCAAGAATTACAACTTCCCTGTGCGCTGTGTCTTATCAAGATGTCCACAGATTTGCCATGATTTGGCTCACTAACTCGATTAGGAGCCCTTAGACAAGTGTTCTCAGTTCTGTTTTATTCTCCTTAGTATGAGGTAGATCTTGCCTTGAATCTTTTCCCATACGCATACCTTTACTTCTCTCTTATGATGCTCTGGTAAGACTGCAAACTTATGTCTTACAGTCTTCTCCTACTAATGAAATAATTAAAAATAATTAAAAATAATTAAATAATTTTTAAAAACCCAAAACAAAAAGAGAGAAAAAAATTTCAATTAACCCTGGTATTCTGGAATTCAAAGCAGGTAATAATAAGCTTTCTGTCTTTTTTTTTTTTAATGGGAAAGTAGATGCAAGGTCAGGTGATATATGGTATCTTCTATTACAAATGCCTAATAATCATAGACATTTCAGGGATTTATTAAGATCACAGCTCTAAACTTTTTTCAGGTTGGTATGTATTTCAAATACAAACTAAGAAGAATGAAATCATATTGAAATTTCGGCATATTACAACTCAAAATGCTTGAATTTATTGAAAAAACCACCATATTACAACATTGTTTTAACAGATAGTTGTGTTCATTATGTTAAAAGCTGCAGTTAAAAAAAATCTCCCTCTTCCATTCTCCATATTTTGATAGCTTCTTTTTCTGCAGATTCAACAATAGCAGCCTGTATCAAATTAATATTGTTTATATGCTGTGTGTGAGAGTTCAAGCACTGCTTTAAATGCATAGAGTTCTCCACAAAAATGAGATTAGCCATTTCAGCACTGCAATGTAACAGTATTATGAAATTATTATAGAAATCAATAATGCTTTCATTTCCAGAACTAATCTGATGGTAAGATCTTGTTTATAAAGACATTAAACAAATGTATTATTCACATTTTGTAACAATTTTCAAGAAAATGGACATTTTTTTAATTATCACATGGAAGTGGTAAAAATAAATGAGTGTAATTTTTATTAACAGGAGTTAATTTACATAAAACAAATACTCATTGAATTATTGAGTATGATAATATCTACATGCCTAGTCCTGTTTGTCATATTTTGTGCCTTTTGGTGACATCAGAATTATAACAACCTGATTTATGCACTAAATTTAATGCATAATATGACAACATACCGATAGGTATGCCTTATAATGTATAATTTAAACATTATTGCTATATATTTCACCCGTATTTTCTTGGCTTTACCAAGATTTCTCATGTATCTAGAAATCTCAATTGTAATGCAGGTTGCCAGATATGAATGTCTGTTTGAATTAATGAACATTTTTATAAAAATACTCTGACTATGAATGTTTTAAAAACCTTGTCATAACATTCACCAAACTTACACATGACAGCTAGCATGTGTTACTGCATTTTCATCTTAAATATTTGATGACTGCCTCTTTAAATCCAAGATTCATAAACCCAAAGGGTTTCATTTTCTTACAGCATATGTAATTCAAGAGACATTTATTAGTATAGTTCTCATTTTATGCATCAACAAAATATTTTTCAAAGAACCATTAGATGAACTCCCTGCTTTTCAGATTTCTTTTTTCTGAACATTTAATTATAATTGTATGTTTTCTTTGACAATATTTGTACACAGACTATTTGCAATGCTCCCTGCTTCCCTATCTGCAGCCCCATCGGAACTGAAAGAGGAATCCTGCAATATACAATAATGCAGAGTCAGAAAATATGAAAAGCATCAACTAGCATCTCATATAGACTAGATTAAATATCTGAAAATCCTTGGTAAGCCTTTTTTAACCTTTAAACATACCCAAAGAAACATTACTGCATACAACTACAATTCATATAAATTTGCTAAACACAGATCTTCATCTAATACTGTTAAACTGCTATTACTGAAGCATAAAATGAAGATTTCTGTATTCCTTAATGTCCACATGTAAAAAATTCAGCAATGAAAAAATATCAAATATTAAAATGCTTGTAATTATTTAAGAAGCTGATCAACAAACCATTGTTGATGCAATATATTACTATGTTAGCATTGAAGGTTGTCCACTGACAGGTCACTCTCACTTGACCTTGTATGCACAGAAAGGTAGTTCACCATGGTAACCTTGGTCTTGTGGCTTTCCATACAGTAAATCATTTCAGCCCTCTTCATGTAATTCTTTTATTGGCTGTGCAATTGAAATGTCATGCTTCACGAACAGAGACGCTAGTAATTTCTTATGGGTGATTAAACTACCTCTGTAATGTACGAGCCAGGATGGAACTGTATGCAACAGACTTAAGCATACACTCCGTTTTTTAAAATTCTTGATATTTTTCAGATTTTTACAAGCAAGTTTGGTGTGAGAATAAAAAACAATTCTTTTTCATAAATGTATTCTAAACAAACGCCAGACAGCATCCCTCTTACATTATCTTCAGGAGCAAAAGGAAAAGAGCAGCCTAGAAAAAAAAAATTAACATTGTTTTTAAAATTATACCTAATTTTTAATCATACTGACAAATTTCAAAAGTAAGGCTAGTTTATAAAGGCCAAGTTAGGCCCAAAGCAGGAGCTGACATTCTTACTTTAATTATATTAATATATAAAAGTGAGATACTGTAGAAAATAACCAGAAAAAAAAAATAGGAGGTTGGTAGACTCCTTCAGCTATTATTTCATTTTAGTTTTTACATCCATTGTAATCTTCACATAGAATTGAAAAAATAAGCCTGATGCTTTTTTTTGGAGAGCTACTCAAACTATAATCTAACAGCAGAAACCAAATATGTTTTAAAAGTTATTTTTAAATTATCTTTTTTAAAGGTGCTCTCAGAGGAACTTCATATCTTATAAGTTTTGTTTTACAAAATGGCATACTTTCTTATATGACTGTAATATAAAACACTTTCTGTAACTCTATTTGCATGAAGTTCATGCTAGTTTTTTTGTCTTTTTCTTTTGCATCTGTCAGGTGAGTCAGAGTGACAGATGTACAAAAGTATGAGTGTATGCAGTACATAAATGGATACATCTTTCAAAAATATTGGCAAAAATACTTTGATACCACTGTTTATACATTCTTTTCTAAAAAAAAGGAAAACAAACCAACCGACCAACCAAAAAAAAACCCATCAAAAAATACCATGCCTTTTATAGAACAAAAACACTTTTATGGTTTTCATAACTTTAATTATGAAAATCCTGACTTTTATTTTAGTTTCTCAGTTGTACCCCTTCCTTCACACAATGAAAAATAACAGTAATCACTGATTTATTAAAAATTAAATTAAATAACTGACAACTGCAAATGCAGTGATAAATTGAGAAACCATTTGACTGGGGAGTTCTGGAATAAATCTAATAATTTAACAACCTCTAATCATTGCATTAAAAAAGAATGTGGAATAAGCTTATCAAGGAGAAGGTGAAGGATCTAGTAGATGCTAGAAAAATCTTCTTTAGTGCTTTATAAGACCACAGAACGAGTTTCTGTTGATCTTGTAAGGTATAACAGTTCTAATACAGCAGACTGATATCCCATTCAGCTGGATTAATGTCCTAGGGATGAGAATGGCAGCTGCTAGTCAGAAACCTGAAAACAGTTCCTGTTGGAATTGTGAATCTTTTGTCTTGAGTATTTTCTACAGGATATTTAATGTCTCACTTATGGCAAAGTTAATCAATGCAGAAAGATAGTTGAACGCAGACTTAAGGAAAGAGTTTCACCTAAGCAGTAGCATTATTCTTAAAGAGTCTGACATCTCAAAAAATTGTAAAAGAGCACTTAAAAAATATACAAAATGCTTCTAATGCCTCTTTGCCCTTGAGTTACTAGTGGCACAAAATCAAGGCTGTGATTTCCTCTCAAGTGTAGTAATGGAAGAAATCTGATCTCCCATCATTTTATACAGTACTGGTATACCACAAAATATCTGGGCATTGGCCCAAGTCTCATTTCATTTTAGAAAAAAAATCTCATACAAACTTATTTTTGAGGTGGGGATAGAACAAATACCTACTCAAATGAACACTGGAAAAGGCCTACCTACTGTTTAACTCAGCCCAAATAAAAAAAAAAAGAAAAAAAAGAGAGTGAATTTCATGTGAACTAATTTCATCTTATTTCTCTTCTGCTCCATTGTGGAACATTGATGGAATTTCCTTACATCTGAGAAAAGTTCTAGTGTTAACTACAAATCTTGAGCATGAAATTACAAGCTGCATCAAGATGGGCACAATGAGAAACCACAAAGAGGGAGTCTGTAATCCTTTTTTCATCTATTGGTCACTTTCTGCACTTTTCTTTGACTATCCAGTAAATCAAGCTACATTTTTCACAGCACTTAAACAGAGAAAGGATTTCTATTAAATTAAGTTCTTCTAAATACCTTTTGCAAAAATCTATACATTCTCATTGATCCCACAGATTTCCCACAGAATTTAAAAACAGTAGTTAAAACAGTGATAATATAGCAATAACTGTGAATTGGCATGATGTTATTTAAGCAGGAAAAAAAAAGGTTTTTTATAGCCATAATTATCAAAGAGAAAAAATAAAGACTTCCACATCTCAACTAGTATGGTCTTAGAAGGGAAAATAAGAGGTGGGTTTATTTCTCTGGTGGGACATAAACAAATCAAATATTTTAGATATAAAATATTATGGAGTAAAAAGGTGAAGATTCTATAATGATTAGAAGTATAGATATCAGGGCTGCAGGTACTTGCTAGATTAATGGATTTTTTGCTTTAGTAAAGAAAAAATATAAATTCTCTAATGTAGTGGAAAAAATGTGCTAGCTTTGAACTTTTTCCAAATTTGTACAGGTGTATCTATACTACATCTTAGCTCTACTGACCATGTAACTTGGGTCCTGCACTCACAAAGAGCTGTGCGTGATCTTAAGATTAAGTAGGTATCTCCTGTCCATTTTACTTGTACATTAACCAACAATTCTAGTCGACTGTCTTGTAAGAAACCCCCTCACTACTCCACACTGTGACAGACTCCAGATACTCAGTAGCCTGTTATCTAATATTTTGACTTAGAGTGAGATGCAAACTGCCATCACAAATTGCATTTTGCTTCTTAAGAGAGTTATTACTTCTTTCTCATCATAGCAAGGAAACACCACGAGGCAGGAAATTATCGAGACTGTACATTTAGGGCCCACTTCTCTAAGGTTACAGTCTCTTGATCTTTAACAAAATGCCTGTGAAAATGCTGTCTAATGTCAGGTTGCTCGAATTGACTTTCCAGGGAAGTATGATTTCTGCACGAATGTGGGAAGGTGGACCAATTACTTTGGAAACAGTAGGGATCTAACTACAAGAAGTTGTTAGTTAACCTCAAAGCTCCAAGGACAGTTGGGCAATTGTATCCAACATTGCTTGTTCACGACAGAAGTAAGACGTATCCAGAAGGACTCACACTTCTTTCCACCCTTTACCTACCACCATTTCTTAAGTAGTTAGTATTTGTAAAGCAGGTGAAAAACAACTTGTTGGTTTAAGTGAACTTAAAGGGTAACTACAAAAAATAATTTTTTTACATTTGTGAACTACATTGGTTCAACTGGAACAGATTTAAATTTTGGTTGAATTTTTCTCCTAAGTAGAATCATAATGTACCAATTATGATAATAAATTTTAGGTGTCTATGTAAGAACAAAAGATTTGAAAATTGTAGTTACCAAGCTAGTGTTTTCCAGATACATTACTAGGTCTTTACAGTAAATTTAACTGATATAACATTACATATTCTTAATTTCAAATTTAATTTACTATCATCTAATAACCTATGAACGCTTTAACAAAACACTCTGCCTCTCTAAACCATTCCTGTTTTCAAATGGTATCTCAATGAAAGAGATTAAATACCACCACAACTATTTTCTGCATTGCATAGCACCCTGATCTTTTCAACAATACAAAATCTGCCTTCCTATTAAGGAAAACTATCCTTGAATTTCCTCAGGACATGAGTTCAACTTTATCAAATAGTTTTCCTCTGTTTCTTGGTCTATATATTTTGGTCCTTCCTTCTCAACACAAGATTTTTCCATTCCCAGTAGCCTGTCTGTTTCCACTTTGAGGATTTAGAGGACAGCTAAAAGGAATAGACATGTTTCAGTGAAGTGCTCCATTTTTCTTGGACCACTTTCCTATACTTAAAACTTCACACATTATTTAATCTCCTTTCAAACAATTATGTCAAATCATTCTCTAATATTTTTCTGGAACTTGCTTCACCAACTGTTCTGAAAAACGCCACTGTTTATTTGTACATGAATATGTTGGCACTTGAGAGACAGAATACATAGGATGCAATCAAGAAAACATTGTGAAAAGGCTAAAATCACAGAATCACTGAATAAGCTGAGTTGGAATGACCCACAAGGATCATCGAGTCCAACTCCTGGCCCTGCACAGGATCATCCCCAAGAGTCACACCATGTGCCTGAGAGTATGGTCTAGACACTTCTTGAACTCTGTCAGGTTTGGTGCTGTGACCACTTCCACGGAGAGGCTGTTCCAGTGCCCAACCAGCCTCTGGGTGAAGAACCTTTTTCTAATATCCAACCTAAACCTCCCCTGACACAACTTCAGGCCATTCCCTCAGGTCCTGTCGCTGGTCACCACAGAGAAGAGATCAGTGCCTGCCCCTCCTCTTCCCCTTGAAAGGAAGTTGTAGATTGCAATGAGGTCTCCCCTCAGTCTCCTTCAGGCTGAACAGACCAAGTGACCTCAGCCAGTCCTCACATGGCTTTCCCTCAAGGCCCTTCACCATCTTTGTTGCCCTCCTTTGGACACTCTCTAAGAGCTTAATATCTTTCTTATATTGCGGTGCTCCAAACTGACACAATATTCCAGGTGAGGCCACATCAGTGCAGAGCAGAGCAGGACAACCCCCCCCCTCAACTGGCTGGTGATGCTTTGCCTGATGCCCCCTAGGGCACGGTTGGCCCTCTTGGCTGCCAGGGCACTGCCAACTCACATCAACTTGCCATCAACCAGGACCCCAAGGTCCCTTTCCATGGCACTGCTTTCCAGCATCTCATTCCCTAGTCCATATGAACATCCAGGGTTGTTCCATTCCAGGTGCTGAATCCAGCACTTCTCCTTCTTGCATTTCATATCGTTGGTGGTTGCCCAGCCCTCTAATTTATTGAGATCTCTCTGCAGGGCCTCCCTGACTTCGAGGGAGTCAAACAGCTCCTCCCAGTCTTGTATCATCTGCAAGCTTACTTACTAAGAACTTCCAGTTCTGCATCCAAGTCATTTATGAAGATGTTGAAGAGTGCAGGTCCTAAGATATAGCCCTGAGGAACTCCACCAGTGACAGGTCACCAGTGATGTCACCCCATTCACTATTACTCTCTGTACTCAACTCATGAGCCAATTGCTCACCGATCACATGATGTGTTTATCCAGCTGTGTGCTGGACATTTTGTACAGAAGGATCCTGTGAGAGACAGAATCAAAAGCTTTACTGAAATCCAAAAAGATCACATCAACTGGCTTCCCTTGATCATTTAGGTGGGTTACCTTGTCATAAAGGGAAATCAGGTTTGATGAGCAGGAATTTCCTCTCATGAAGCTGTGCTGGCTGTGACTGATGACTGCGTTGTCTTTCAATTGTTTTTCAATATCCCTGAGAATAATCTTCTCCATAACTTTACCAGGCACTGAGGCAAGACTGACAGGCCTGTAGTTTCCAGAGTCCTCCTTCTTGCCCTTCTTGAAAATTGGGACATTTGCCAACCTCTAGTAAGCTTAGGCCTCTCCAGATTCCCAAGACTGCTCAGAAATCATCAAGAGAGGTTTTCCAACGACACCAGCCAGCTCCTTAATGATTCTGGAATGAATTCCCTCAGGACCCATAGATTTGTAGGGATCCAGCAGGAGCCGTAGATGCCACACAATTTCAGGGTCAGTTGGGAGTTGATCATTCTCGCAGTCATGGTCATTCAGCTCAGGGCACTGAGACCCCCTTGGTCTGTCATCTGTGTTGAAGAGAGAAGCCAAGAAAGCATTAAATACCTCTGCCTTGTTTCTGTTTTTGAGGTGACCATCCTTATCCTGGAAGAGGCCAGTGACATTTCTATACTACCTATTGCCCTTAATGTATTTGAAAAAAGTCTTTTTATTGTACCCCTCATTTCTAGCTACCTTCAACTCCAGTGCAGCTTTGGCTGTGTGAATTTTCTCCCTAGAGTTGCAAGAAGAATCTCTGTGTTCTTCCTATATCACTTGACCTTGTTTCCACTGAGCATACACCTTTCTTTTTTGCCTTTTTTCCAAGAGAAGATCACTGTTGAGTCAAGCCAGCCTTCTGCCTTGCCTCCTTGACTTCCAGCTTTTGGGAATTGCCTGCTCCTGTGCCCTTAGGAGGTGGTGTTCGAAAAGTGACCAGCACTGATGGACCTCAGCCCCTGCAAAAACATTTTCCAAGGGGACATTATTTACTAATTCCCTGAGCAGCCTGAAGTCTGCTCTCCTCACATCCAGAGTCGAGGTTTTGCTGGCACTTTTCCTCCTGTCAACAAAGATTTTAAACTTGACCACTTCATGGTTGCTGTGGCCAAGAGGGCCACCAATCTCCACTTTGCTCACAAGATCCACTCTGTTGACAAGAAGCAGATCAAGGGGATCATCTTTCCAAGTTGGCTCCCTTAGGATGCGTTCCCTAAAGCTATCAACCAGGTTTTTTAAGAATCTTCTGACCTGGGTTGCACCAGCTGCGTGATGTTCCCAGTTCATTTTTGGCAAGTTGAAGTCCCCAAAAAGGACAAAGGCAATTGACTTGGTAGTGTCCCTTAGTTCCTCAAAGAATAATTCATCAGCGTCACGGTTCGGGCTAGGAGATCTATAGCAGAAGCCCACAATGACATCCGCATTATTTGTTTGCCCCTTGATTCTTACCCAGAGGCTTTGAACTGTGCCACTGCCCACTGTGAACTCCATACATCCTAACCCTTCTATTACACACAGTGCCACTGCTCCCCATCATCTACCCTGCCCATCCCTCCTGAAGAGCCTGTAACCATCCAACAGGGCACTCCAGTAAAAACATCATATGTGCCAATATGTTTAGAAAGAAGTCAGTGAACATTATTGGAGGAGGAAACAATATTATTTTACTTAACACTGCAAGGCACTTGAAAGCTATAAAAATCGACAGAGAAATTCTGAGTCTTAAATCACATTTATATACCCCTGCTATTCCTGAAATTCCTTCTCCTCATGTATGTCACCCGAATTCAAAGTTTCTGGTATTTCTCCACTTGAGACTGCTTAACATTAGTTAAGGTATGGGGTTATATGCTTAAAAAAAACCCTTCAATTTTCTTTAAAAAACCACATTCTGTTCATTTTTATATTATTTCTCTTTTTCTGTAGTCTCTCCTAGACATACAAATTTGTGAGGCACTTTTTAGATATAGGGCTTAGAGTTTCCTGAAAAAAAAATTGAGTGATTCCTTGACTTTGAATTTATCCTACCTCAGAAAACATAAGTAGTGTTATAGTCAGTAGAGTCTCATTAGTCGCAGAAATCACAATAGCTGAGGTCTCAGTCAACTGAGTCTTCAGTTTGAGAAAGACCTATTATGTGCTGTAAGTGCCAATGATACAGGCTGCTCTTATGTGAATTGAAGGGTTAAAGAATGCAACATTTGGACTGCAGGCTGTTGTACCTTCAAGAGATGTCCTCCTGCAATTACTTGTTTTATAGAACACTTGATAATTGGAGAATTAGTTGGCACTGCAAAGAATAATGGTCTGAGGGGGGGAAAAGTTAGCACTGTGAGATTGGATGGTATGGTAATGAGTCTGCACCCTGGAGTTCTCCTTTTAGAGATGCTGCTAGGTCCTATGGGAACCTTACTCTGAGGGTTTATTGAGAATTGGCACCTCTTCTTCATAAGCCAGAGCTATGAAAGATGATTTCAGAGACCTAATCATGCCTGCTAGTCCAGCCATTGTGTACACCTGATGCTTCTGGTAAAGAAGTTGAACAGGTGTCTAGTAATAGACTCAGAACTTAAAGGGCCTTCAGGTGTCATATCATATGAAGACCTCCTGCTGTTTGAGACCATGACTAACATAAAAGTATTTGCCTTCTCAATATGTTTTCTTTGCTGTAAAAGAGAGATTCCTGCAGTGCTCATAAGGATAGGAGAATGGTAAAGATAACAGACATGCAAGGTATTTTACTTTTTCTAACAATTTTGTATAGCAGTGAAGAATATGTTATATGTCATTTCCCAATGTCTTTTCTTTCTGCTCTTGAATGTAAGACAAGCAGCTCTGAAAATGGGGAAAATGCAAATTATTTTTGGGTTATTATATGTGGTTACAGAATATACTAACAAGTCTAAGTATAGAAAAGGAAAGAATATATGCATCTCATTAACAATTTTTTGGCTTTGGCAGAGGGAGATATAACATTGCCTGTTTTTCAAGACATATAATAACTTTCCAGTTTTTAAATGTCAAGATCAAAAGAAAAAAAATTCAACTGCAGGCTATTTGACTTTTATTTTTACTTCCTTCCCATTAGTAATAAAAATAAATAATTCAGATCTTTCAAAGAACAGCAATATAACTACAATGGAAAGCCAAGACACAAGATCCCTGGACAGATTCTGTCTTTAATTAATTATTCTTCTATAAAAAGCACACTGTAAAAGTATAAGGTGAAGTTAGATGTGTGAAGATAGCACGTGTAAAATCATAACATAAAAATAGTGAGAAGTTGTTGATATTAGCAATTCTTAAAATAAAATCTTCCAAAACTATTTCATCTTCATACATTGATCACAACACTTAGCCAAATCCAAAGTGTTAAACAACACTAGCTACTTCTCTATAAGGAGGAAGAACTTCTTTTCTTGATCTAGTCAAATGGAAAATTAAGTGCCATAGGCTCTCAAGTGAAGTAGAAGTACCTTACCAATGTTGATTCAAATTCTGATCCTTTGATCTAAATATATCTTGAGATTAATTTCAATTGCAAAGGCAAAACAGCTTATCTACACTTAAGGTTAATTTTATCATTTAATCATTTGGGTATTTAATCTTGTTTGTTATTAGCTGTGAGAACCGCTCATTCAATTTGCTTCTTTTTCTGCTTGGCCTTGCAGAGAAAACTAACGATGCAAAAAAAAGACATATAAAGAAAAATAAAACCAAAAAGGATCATAAAATTTGCCAAATCACATGCTATTAAATGCTTCTCCTATCTAAAAAAAAAATCTAATATCCTTTAATCTTCATTATCGTTATTCTTCTTTACAAGAATGGTACTAAATATAAGAACTACTTTGACCACTTCTGTGCATCAATGGAGTATTTAAATTTAATGTGTCTCTTTGAATGACAACTTATTTCTCCATAATACTCAGTTACTTCCTCCGAAATTAAACAATTAATAAGCCAGGAGCTATATGAGCTATAAATTATTCATCCAAATGAACATTAATCAATTATAAAGAGATATATGAATAAAAAGAAGAAAAAAAGGACAGCTATACCCTTTTAATATTAAATGTACTCTAGCCAAAATGTCTTTAAACAGATCTAATTTGTGTAATGGCAATGCAAGCAAAGCTATATTATGGCTATTTATGTTAAAATATACATATGTCAAACAGAATTATGAATCCATGACCAGTTACCAATAATCAGACAGCAAGAAAAATATTACAGTTTGGTTCTCTGTGTGACTAGAAAAGAGTAGTGAAATTCCCCTAAATTATTGGTTTTATCAATATTTAAGAATCTTGTCTCTTGTATGCATGCAGACATTAAAATACAGTCTTAAACTTTCCCAAGTTTTTTGGAATACATTCAGTGTTCAAACACATCAAATAATTTTCTTTACGCTTACTAGAAAGAAGGAATACAATGGGCAGAGTCAAATTTTGGCTTAGCTATGACACACAAAGAGATATGTAAGAAGCACAGAACTATTCTTATTTCTTGATTAAAGTTAGATTTATACCAGATGTGGGCATTTGTAGCCAGAAGGAGACCAGAGCTTTTCTTCTGGAAAAGTTGTTCTTTGTGAATGATGCATGCAGTCATCTATAGGAGCTTTGGAAAAGATGCATATCAATATTTTTTTCTGGAACTGAAGCACCAGAGTGATACCACAATGCAGCATATGTGACAATAAGGTCAAAGCAGGCAGGAAGAGATACCCTCAGTCTAGCAGTGCAAGAATATCTACAATCTTATTATGGATCCAGATCAGCCATCATTCTTTAATTTTCTTTCTCATTTTCCATAGAGGTGTTTACATAAATTTTAAGCTCTTACATATAAAAAATGTCTCCTACGTAATACTGGTACAATGCAAAACCTTCAGTCTTATGGGACTGAAAAAAAAGGTAAGTAAGGCATTACTTGTAGCTCTCCAACAAAAAAGAAATTTTAATAGGATCAAATCTTATCCTGTGAATGTATAACTGTGTTCCATGTTAAGAAATTTTCACTAAAATATAGATTCTAATTCTCTGCATAGAGGGACACTACTTTTAACATCATTCCAGCATTAACCTCTGCCCAAGACATTGTATTTTCACAATGTCCTGAATTTGAAAGTTTGTAAACTTAGCTTTTTCTTTTTTTCATCCTACACCAGGTTAACCAATCCTATTCAACATCATGAACATTCCATTTACAAAGAAAAAATGTCATTGTAAGTTCATACTTACATTTATGAGGAATAGCCACAGCAGATATGCAGGCCAGCTCCTGACAGTTTGTTTCATTAATCATTCTTATTCAGGTCTACATTACCCCATTTTACCTATGTCGTTTTATGGATTAATTTAACTGATCTTGACTGTTTGAACCAGAGATTGTGACAAAACCCCTGGAAATTCTCAAGTGAAGGCTAAACTCCATTCTGGGAGCATTTAGAAAAAACAGTAAATTTCCAGGAATTGTTTTAGCTGATGTAGGGATTGCTTATACATACAGTAGGAGGGAAATGGCATCTGTCTACAGTGAGCTCAGGAAATGATGCTCCACAGTACAAGAGAGTCAAGGACATACCGGACAGCAAAGAGTCACAAGGAGGAGTAAGGGACTGGAGCATCTTTCTTATGAGGTTGAAGGCACTGACTACCTGGAAACTACCCAATTCCTGACATCATCAGGGAGAAGGCTCAGCGGGATCCAATCAATACATGTAAATATCCGATGGAGGGAAATAAAGAGAATTAAGAAAATAGAGCTAACCTCTTCTCAGTTGCACCCATTGACAGGGCAGTTCAAATGCTCTGTAATTTCAAGGTATTACAATTTCACAAACCCTGAAGGTTAGCAAAATTCACAGTTTAGTATCGTGTTCCTTGCAGTATGAACACTTACTAGGAATATTAACAAAAATATATAATTGGCATCAAGGTAATAATAAATATTCTTGCAATTTATAGTAAAATCCACAGTTTTCTAGTAAGGGAAATATTATTCAAAATTAAAATCTTCCAACTATAGCATGACAAAAACATTGATATTGAATAACAAAAATCATGTTCAGACAACTAAATATACAGAACAGAAGTAGCCAAAATCAATATAACTCTGTTTCAGTACACTTCAGCCAAACCAAATTTTTACTATTATGAAGTTTCTTGAGGCTTAGAATCATAGAATATGCTGAATTGGAAGAGACCCATCAGGACAATCAAGTCCAACTCCTGGCCTTGTGCAGGACACCCCAAGAATCACACCATGATTGTTTCTACTTGTTTCTACTCTTCCTTGTTTTTAAAAAAAAATATGAAAAAATTCTAGATGGCAATTGAAGATGACATGCCAAGCACTCACATCTATCAAACTATATTCACCTCACCCTCAAAGTAAAGGATTTTTCCATACTGCAGTATTGTTGATGTGTCAGCATGAAACAATTTAGCTGTACTTGTGCTTGAGGAAAAACGTGAGATAGAAAAATTATCAGTAATAGTATTCGTTGTGTCCCCTCTCCATCATCATGCCCAACAGAATCTCTTAGGGGCAGTTTTATTTTTACACCCATCACTAATCAGAACAGAAAAAAAAAAACCTCAAAGCCAACAGGTCTTGTTAATCAAAACGAGTACAAAGGCAACTTGTTCACTTTTTTCACAGTCCAAAAGTTTCCAAAGAAAATTAACACCTAGAAATAAGCATAAAAATATCCAGAAAGCAACACAGCATTAAATATATTTTTAAAAGGTAGTGCATAGGAGAAAGAAAAAGAAAAATTAAAACTATATGTAAACATGATGTGACTTACATTCTGACATGGATCTTCTTTACGAGAGAAAATAGTATACGACAGAAGTCTGATTAAAGAAAAAAAGACATTAACCATTAATTTATATGCTATGAAAAGCAAAAGAACCTACCAAAAAAACCCCACTGTTTAGAAAAGATGGAGCACATAGATTATCTATTATCTGATATTAAGACAATGGGAAAAAGAAGTAATAGCAATATAATAGTTTTGACTGGAAATATTTGCTTTGTAGGTTAAGTGATGACAAAAAATTTCTATGATTATGAGATTTGGATACAAGAAATGTGTAACAGAGAGCTCAGGAGGAGAGCTACCTGTATAATGGAGTGCTCCCTGCAGGAAGGAATAACGAGGAGTCAAATACATCAAGAGCACAAATCAAGAATAATCTAACTGTAAAAGAGTCTTCCCTGGTAAGTCCTAAAAGATGAACATTAAACTTAATCTTAATTGCATTCAGTTAATTTAACTTTTCAGTCTTGTAGAGTCTTGGCAAATGTTCTCCACCAGGAGGTCAGGAAGGCAGCAGATTAGATATACACTGAGAGTACAGATGGCAAAGAACTGAAACTCAGCTGTTACAGTTCAAAATAAAAGAAGAAAAGGAAATGAGTGGACAAGACCTCATAATGGCATTGACTAACATGCCATTTTTCAATCCGGTGAGTGGATTTTTTACTGCTTTTCTTCCAGGAGAAATTCTTTGAAGGGCAGAGAAGGCTGGAATAGAGGATTTTCACTTATAACAATAATTAAATTAAACCTCATCAAACCATTTTATTATTTTCTGCTGAAGGCCACTATATTTAGCATCTTCTTCCATGCATAATAAATTACATTAGCTCTAGGCATTTTCAGAATGTCGATTTGCTAAAGATGTTCATATATATTCAGTGACATTCTCTGTAATATCCAGGTAAACATAACCAGTTGAGTATTTTTGGTTTTGAAAGGAAATAAACCATTAAGTCCTTTGGTTTATTTGAAAGGTAAAAATTATAAATCTACCCAATGAGATGTCTTATACCCATGAGACTTTGTTAAGAGTATTCCTACTTGTAGCAGTCACAATCGTCCCTTGCTGCCGTTGTAGCATCAGAGGCTCAACACCAGCCTTCCTGTTTTCATCTGATTTCTTCATAACTCAGAATCTCCTCAAAAAAGACAACAAAACCAACAACAAACCCACAAACAAACAAACAAAACCCTCAACTAGTAGTTTTGCTGTAAGGTTCCACATTTAAAGTTAAAAAAACAATACTGACCAATAACCACAGGTTTAGAATGCAACCATATTACATGTACTTAATCATGTAGTGATCTACTGGAAGATTGTATTCAACTGCAAAGATTACAGTATTTAAATGCCTTGCATAAAACACATTAGTCATAAAAATAGGTATTACTACAATAATATCATCATATGTTGGAAATATTTTGCATATAAACAAAGTAGATGAAGGACAAATGTGCCTATTGACTACATATATAACCAAGTATAAACTACCTTCAGTACAATGCTCTTCCATGAAGGAAGCACCACATTTGTATAAACAATTGCCAAGTACTATAAATCGGTTTTAAATCTCAAGTTTCACCCAGAATATTAAAAATTTCTTTCATTTTTACAACAAAAAAGCACACAAACAACTGAAACTCCTCCCGAGTTTCTTCTAATTCCCTCTCTTGTGTCTGAGTTTTGACAATCTCATCTACTGTTTCTAAGATTAACCAGTACACTAACGAACTAAGGGCCCTTCCCTCAGAAAAGTTTACCATCAGTTTACTGAGCAGTTCAGGCTGGCTACATGGTCAAGTAATTAAGATTCCAAAATTACTTAAGAGCTATTGAAAATCTTATTTCTGGCTTTCCTTCATGAGTGTTATATCATGTCTGGCATCACTATCAACTTTTTCAGCATTTTTAACAGTTAAGCTAGTTAATTTCAAATTTTCAGAAACTGGTTGCATTTTAATGTGTGTGATGTGACCTAAAGCAATGTTTTCTAGAGAATTAGTCATGCCTATGGAACAGTATGAAAGAAGAGAATAAGAACTGAGGTTCTATAAATTTGGAAGAGTAAACCACTAATAACTTAGAGTGAAACTGAGGTACAATTTTTCTGAAGAGGCAAGTCTATTTTTGTACTGTTGCATAAATATATGTGACAAAAAAATGCATTCTATTTGATGTTTTGAGATATTTATACTTTCATGCTGGATTGTAACTCAACCTAAATTGAGTATATCACTGGTTTTGGATTTAGAATCTATAGGCCTGGCATGGTATTATTTGACAACTTCTTAAACCAACCCACAGCCCTGACACACTTAATAGGGGTCTTAATGGGAATGTAAAAAGATAAGCTAAATCAGTATGTAGCAACATGATCATAATAGAGATTTCTTCTCATTTATGTTATATTAACATCTGAAAAAGCTATTTAAACATTAAAATTAATAAATCATAAAACAATGGAAATACTTTATCAAAATAGTTTTATTTGAATCACAACTACTCACAATATCTATGAATATCCCCATTCAAATTGTTACCATGAATACTGTATAAAATGAGAATAAACTAAAAGTAAAATTAGAATACTCCTTTATAAATTACTATATGTCAAGCTAACAAATGGTAGACTTGTCATATTGAACAACTAAATGTCTAAATGATCATTCAGCACTCATAGTGTAGGGAAAAAACACTAGCTTTGTTGGCTATAAAGCAGTTGCTCGATTTTTCATACTGTCATTCTGCTCTATTAGCAAAGCCTAACACAATTAGGTATGAATATGCAGTAATAACATGCAAATTGTTCCCTCTCAATTGCCCCAAGGCAGCAGTCTCAGCCTTTCAAAGCTTGATTTCTTCTACATCATTACAGGCTTGGCATAATTCATCAGAATAAAAAAATACCTCAGCCTTATTGCATGTGGCCAGCTAGTAAAATCATCAGTAGTTGTTAACCATTCTCCCTCAATAGGTTTGTTAGCAACGCTGTCCCCAGCTCCCTGCCACTCCTGCACTTGTACATGTTTCCCTTGGGTAATGTTAGACACTACATTTGAGCCTGCCAGAACAATTAACCCTACTGTTAATTAGAATGAAATGTCAGGCGCACAGATGGTACAAGCTGGCACCCTGCCATCTCGCCAACTGCTGCTGAAAGCAGCTACCCCACTGCTGACAGCTGTTCAGCTATGTCCCAAACCAGCAGATGTCAAAACTTTCCAGCTGAGGAAAGCTAAAAAAAAGGCAATCATGGGTGTTTCTAGTCCCAGCAGTAATGATCACTGTTTTACTGTTATTGTAGCTATTACCTGTTGTCATACTGTACCCGTCAAGTGAAGGCATCAAGCAGCAAGATGCAAATTAAAAACTATACCAAAAGTGAATATATGTAAAACTGCTTTCCAAGCTAATTCTGTACAACTGTAAAAAGAAGAATGGAAGAAACACATATTTATATGATTTCTTTAGAATATGTATTTTGTGAATTCAGGGTTTATTTTAAACAAAGTTATATGATGAACACGGTTAGAAAGTGTCATTCTGGATAGTTGTACACTGCACTATGAAAGCCGTTCTTGTAGAAAATTGAAAAATCTTAGTAGCATCAGCAATTTTCCTATTTCGTTTTTCTTATGTCAATTTGATTGAATTTTTCACCATTATGAGACACCAAGTAACCAAAATACAGTACCAAATGTCAGAAAGTATCCTAATCCTCTCCCTGTCTAGGCTCCCAATACTTCGAATAACCAACTTAAGCTGAAATATGTGAATAAAGGATTCTAGAACATTTTTTCTGGTGTGAATAAGGATTCTAATTGTGGCAACTATGCTTTATTTGCTTCAATTCCTCTTTGTTCTTAGAAAATATGCTTCCATTTTCAGGTTTTTTTAAATGTGAAATATATGGTGGGAAGGCAGACACATTTCTATACTGTGAAAAATTCTCTATTATGTTCTTCATAGCTGCAAATGATGGAATGAGTAGTTTCTTCAGGGTTCCTTTAAACGATTCTGTCACGTAACTTTTGGCAATCCAAATACAACTCCAATACTTTTAAGAAATAATAGAAATAGAGTGTATTTGGTTATTATGTACTTAGTCAAACTAATTGTTCAACAAGAAGATAAGATTATGCTCTTACGTAACAAAAACTATCACGCAGACATGAATACAAAAGTATCACATACTTTTACAAACACAATTGGAATATATTTGGTTTACAATTTATTAATAAGATTATAGTAATATCTGTAAAAAATGGGTCTGCAAATGAAAAAGTTTGTGCAAATAACTTTGTTTTTTGCAAAGAAGATTCATAAGGCTAGGACAAATTAAAAATAGGTGCAAAATTAATAAATTACAAAAATCTGTTAAGCCTAGTGAAATGTGTCTATTTATGTGGATTTTTTCTGAAAGCATTTTTAATATATTCCTATATACCTTCACTCTCAAATACATTGTTTTTGAATCTGTCACATCTATCTATTAGTAGGTATATGGTAACGTGTGAAATTTATATTTAGCATAGGCCTCAAGTGTTAAATTATTATATATTTGACTTAGACTTGTTTGGACTAATATATACTGTCATTTTATGTGCTGTTAATAAGAAATTAATTGCTTGCATATTTTAATATTAGTTTGGTTCTGGTTTAGATTAGGGGTGGGTTTTTTCTATATGGAGGTAGTCAAAATACTAACTTTACGAGGGAGTATCTTAAGAAATAAACATTACTGATACTTACGTCATCAGACTGCTGAAGTGCACTAACGAGAAATGTTTTTACCAGAAATATTCAGTGAAAAGAATACTACAGTATTTGGTTGAAAAAAACCCAAATTATCAGATTTCAATTCACTAACTGCAGCAAAATCACAGGTTGCTAGAGGGTACTTAGCCATATTCTGCACTGATGAAAGCCTATATATGCTACAGTTTCAGAGGATCTAAGGCACTGCATGTTGCAATAGGCACAGTTTGATTGGAACACTTACACCAGAATCTTGCCAGATATGAGACCTGTCAGGGGTAAACTACACAAAGTAATTCACAATACACAACATAGTTGTCTTGAATGACCAAAGTAACATTTAAATCTGAGGATAACTATCAGCCCAAAGCACCTCAGTCTTGCCAAAGAATGTAATTGGATACAAGACTCCTCGTTGACTTCCCTTTCTCAGGTCAGGGAGCTTTAATGAGTTATTGCCTGTGCTTGATATGGTGAGGAAAGGTGTTTGTTTTAGGCTTCAAGCACTATTTTGAGGTGTTATTGTATATTTTACGAATATAAGAAGAAATCTTGGGATATTCATTCTTGTTTCTACTTTGTCTTGATGTGAGAAGAATTTAATAGGAGTACTTGTTGATATGGTGTATGTGGTGCTTGCAGGTAGCTGCCACTCTGGTCACAAAGGCCCATATGGTATTCATCGAACTAGAACAAACCTCAGCGTGCAGGTGGCAGATATATATGTATATTCCTGTATTACTTCCCATGCAGACAATATGTCTGCTAGACAAGAGTATCCAGGCATACTGCAAAAAGTCCAGAATGCAGTTTGGCAGCTTCCCAACACAGATTTTGCTAGTAAAGGAGCAATGACTCTCATATGACCTCAGTGTTGGCACCCACTCAGTTACTGAGCTGCCTGCAAACCTGGGCTCTCTGTTGGACTGACATCTCACAACAACCCTGCAGTAGTGCAGGAACAAGCTCAAAGTCTGTGAGGTCCTGGGCTGCGCTCTCTGGGCAAGTGGTGCTCAGTACAGCACACAGCAACAGCCACAACACCTACTGACAAATACATGATGGTCAATTGCTAAAAATTATGTAAGGCCATGAGACAGACTTCATACAGAGCTATGAATGAAGTGCATTTAAGGATGACTTTAAGGACATAATCAATAAAGAGAGAGGCAGTAGCAGGTCTGCAGCACAGCAGTGCAGATCTCTATAACTAGACAACTTATTGTGAATCCATCTCAAATTAATAGCTAACTGACTGGGAGGAGTCTGGTACTGTCATGTTGCACAGAAACAAGTACCTCAGTTTTTGTGAGATTGTGCCAAAGTATGTGCAACAGATTTCAGCAGAAGACTTTGAAGGGAATAAGAGTTGCCAACTGCAGTTATTCCAGAAATGAAGGACTTAATAGCTCACCAGGTGGCGTTTCCATTACCGTAAATCTCCCACCTACATGTAGTACAGTTACTTGATTCACAACTCTGAAACTCAGAGGAAGTTGAGGCAAAGGGCCATGAACTAAGTATGCAGTAGCTTCTTAAGGGCACAACTTCTTCAAACTGCACTTGTCTGGAACCATCTGCGTAAGATATTCCCACAGTGTCCCTCTGCCAACATTTGCTGAGATGCAGAAGCACCAGTAGCAGGAGAAGGAGTAGAAAGCCCTTGTCAGTAAAAGAAGTGGAGAATTTCCATGGGTGTGCAGCGAGTGGAGCTATATTTTAAGCTGTTAGGCTATCACGCAAGGAGCAGGCAGGAGGAGGGACTAGGCAGGCTCAGTGTGCTACAGCAGAACGGCATCGTCACGGTTCCTCACAATACACATGGTGGGCACCCTGCTCCACGTGTGATGGTATCAACACTGCCAGTGCAGGGCAGTCTGCACCAATGCGTCCTAAGCTGTTACCTGAGCATAGCATGACTTGGCTGTGGGCATAAAAAGTGTCTCTTCTTATTCACTTGGGGTCTTCATCTCAGCATGACTTGGCTGTGGGCATAAAAAGTGTCTCTTCTTATTCACTTGGGGTCTTCATTTCTTCAGCACCAGCAAATAATGTTTTATATGCTACAAGAAGATGTCTGTTTTGTCAGAACTGAATTAAATGACCAATACAAGCACTAACTAGCTCCAAACTCCAGACTGGATGAGGATTGAAAAAAAAAATGAGGAATTGTAGAAGGTCTATACGAAGATGGCATAACAGTAGACTAGATTAAATTTGTTCTTGTTACAAATTAAGTGTTATAGAATTGAAGGAATGTTTTGAAGTACTCCTAAGACTTTCTTTGATAGCAAATTAATCCTTGAGTAGTACAATTCGGACAACATAATAGATGAGTGGAGACTTCTCAATGTTTCATACACAAGCATGACACAGACACATGATGTTGATTAAAGTGTCAGGTTGCAGTTTTCTCTTAGAAAAGAGTATGTTCCCAAATACAATTCTTTTTACAACCTCTGGTCAGGAAATTCTAGAACCCCTTGTTAATTTTTTAAGTAAGTTGGGCAAAGACCTAGCCTCAGAATCAAAAGATTCTTCCTAAAATTCAGGTCTATCTGCAAGTTATCAGGCCTACAGTCATGGTTGGTCTGGCACGAGAGCTCTCAGATATGGTTGAGACTTATTCAGCAGCACAGAAACTCATGTGCTAAGATACTTGTTGATCAATAATTTCCCACCTAGCTCCCCTAAGCAAGGAGGGAGCAGTACTGACTTATTTTGATAGAACTCTTACCCCTTTTCCCAATCCTTTTTATCTTGAACATGAAATCTTTCATTTCCCCAATAAGGAAGGTATTCTGCAAGAACAAAGTAGAGCAGACATATAAAATAAAAAATAAAGATGAAATTATTATAACTAGATAAATATACTCACAGAAGGTTCCAGATTTATGACAGTGAAATATGATTTCACAGGTGAGGAGAAATGATTTTTTAAAAAAAAAATTCTCAGAAACTTTTCTTCTTTATACCATTGAAAAAAAAATTAATACCAAAGAAAACAACATCAAAGACAGTAGCCTCTTTTCTACAGAATGACTTTCAGGAAAATTCAAAGTTCAAAACTGGACATTAAACCTTGCAAGAGTAATAAAGAAGTAGCATACATACATCTTGGCCTAACAGTCAGCCTAGTAAAACTAAAGTCAAGGGTTTAATGTCTGTTGCCTTCTGTTGGGCCAAGATTCAACTAAAATGTACATGAGATTTCTTTTTATTCTCTGTTTCTCTCATACAAGAAGAAAGACATGGTGGAGCACTTACATACTAATGGAGAGAGCCATCCCATTTTAAACTAGCTACTTTTACAACTTTGGTAAATGAAGGACAAAAAACTGATTTGAAAAACCAAGCAGAAGTGTCTTCCCTCTCCGTTGCTGCTAAGAAAGGTACTTGAACTCGTGCCATTTCACAAACAACTGTCAGATGTTTCAAACCCACACAGCTCCTCAGGGCATTTAGTACTTTTATAGGAATCAAGGACATTGGTTATGTGCTTTGGATCAGAGGGTTGATAATATGCATAGTGAATGCATCTCAGACATAAAAGATCTCACTTATGTTCGCAGGGTATTCTGCTTCAAGCACAAAACAAAGTATGTTCTCTGGGATTCAAGCTATATATACTCTCCTAAGTTTAGTCTGTTGTTGCATGTATGTTCACAGTATCTGAGAACTATACATAGTTCTTACCATAACGAACATTCCAATCAATATGTACACTCCCACATTTAGATTACTATACATAATTTTCAAGCTTCTTTTCAGATCTCACCCAAAGAATAAAATTTTAAAATACTGTAGGTAATGATGATCAGTTAAAGCATTTTCTGTTAACAATTACTGATTTTACTGAACCTAACAATTAGTAATTATCTAGTGAAAAACACTCACAAGCTCTATGTGGCTCAAATAAACCACTAAAAGGAACCATAAAAAGGTAAACTATTTTAACACATTTTATCCTCACTGTACAGTACATCAGTACATATTCTGAACATGAGTTCTTCTCTTCTGTCTACAAGCTCAAGAAAAAAATGAAATTTCAATGGCTACTATCAATTTAAGTCTACATTAATGCTGTAGATTTTCTTCAAGTACTTGTTTAAATTAGAGTTGACACCTATTTCAAATCATGCCTTTCTGAAATCCTTATTAATAAGTCACCACTATTTTAAAATATTCATCATCAAAATTAGGTCAGATGATTAAGGGATTATTCCTACAAAGCCTGAAATTTAGAGTGTCTGAACACCCGCATTTCCAGTGACTTAAGTACTTTTGAGGTACTTCCTCAAAACCCACATGATCTCATGGATTAAGTTTAGGCCTGGCAGTCGTAAGATTCTAAGCTCTGTTTCCTCATATTTACTTATTTACATTAACAATTTTTTGTACTGATCATTAGTATGACTCAGTTAGAAATTAAGGTATATATAATTTATTCTGCTTTACTGATTGTGGCACTCAGAACTTCATAATGTATAATATCCTCAAGGTGTGAGAAATAAGGTACCGAATTCTCCTCTGCCATTCTGCATTTTCTTCAACATCACACCGTGCATGGATGGAAGCTCGTGGTGGAAGAGGTGGGAGGAAAGGACAGGGACCCCACTAATTCTGAATGTCTGTGTCCCACTAAAATATAATCAAAACAAACAAAAAACGCATTAGAAAACTGAGACCAAAACAAAACAAAACAAGCAAATGAAAACTAAAAAAAACACCCCAAACAAGCGAAAAACAACAACACCAACCAAACAACAGAAAAAAAGGAAGCAAGTAGCCTTTGGTCTTTCTTAGTGACAAAATAAACATAATTACTACAAAATAAATAGTGGAAAACCAGCAAAATAATGCTCTGATCTGTTCAATATTTACCATTAATGGAGTTACTACCTTTTGAAAATATCATATGCTCAACAGAGAACCTATGAGGGATATAAGCAGACTTTTTGAAAGCATGCATATTCAAAAATATATTAATTTACATTGAAAACTTTAACACATAAACATTTTTGTCTGAGCAGTATTTTTTTTGAGAATAAGAACTTGTCACACTTCTCCCTATCACCTCACATTTTTTTCTACTTTCTTCTTTGAGCCAAATGGATTTCCACTAATTTTTTGCTTTGATGCTACAAGATCCTGAATTCTGTAATAATATTCCCCTTCCCTTCCAAGTAGCCATTTCCTTCTTCTCCAAAAGGTCATTACAGAATTACTGGATGTGTTCCTGTCTCCCTTAGGGCTAATAAACACAATTCCTCATAAGCATAAACGTGAATGGATACTATGGTTGAATAACACATTGTAATAACAGTACATTACTGAATTTGAAGGTGTGACCTATCTGGTATATTCACAGATTACTATAAAAATAAAAGTGCTGTAAAAAGCGTAAAATTTTCAAAATGTTCTAACATACAAAAACACATAAGCACACAAAGGAAAATAAATTGTGTGTACATCCAAACACGTATATAGAATATTTTATTTATAAGTATAGATCAACGCACTTTACAATATTTAAGTTGAATAATTTCTGAAGAATGATCTAATCAACTAAGAAGGTTTAAAGGTGCCACGTAACTACACATGTAAGTATGCTCTTACTGCTGATCTTACAATGCACTTAGTATCTTGTACTTAGCTAATGCTGTTTCTACCACTACAAGCAATTTATTCCACCTCACGTTCGTCAAGTGCTCATAAATCAGCATTAGGCCACTTTTTTACTGAGTTGCTGATTTTTAGCCAGCAGACAGCAGCATTTGGATTCAAAGTCTAATATTGGCACACATATTGATTTTAATTAGTCTAATTAGTTCATTACACTAAAAATCAAACAGACCATTTATTACATTCCCAACTAATGACATACGATCAAGGATTTAATATGATAATGAGCAAGATCAATTATCACTCATAAAGGAAGTCATTAACAAGTGTAAACACTACCTAACTGAATACCATTACAAATTATGAAGTCATAGCTAGGTCATTTGCATAAGCATACTAATTTTATTTCATTATATTCTTTCCGTTTAATACTCCAAACACCTTTCAGAAAGCTCCTTTTTTCACGACACTTGATTCATAGCTGTAAACTCAGTTCTTACTGTCAGTAATGCAATTGTTCACTACACAGCCCTTAAACTCAATGCTATTAAATCCAGGTTCAAGCAAACCAGACAATGTCTATGGAGTCTCTCAGAAAATATTACAGAATATTACAAGAAGGAAATGAGGTTTCCAGGTGTACCAAAGTGGATCCAGGAGTATTTCTCTACTGGGGAAAATTCAAGAACTACTTTCTTTGTGGTCTGGGATATTTCACATGCAAAACTGATCTAGTGATAGAATTCAGCCCTGCCATGGTTGTTTAGCAGTATAAAGAGAAGGAAGCAGCATCCACCAGAGTATTTTCACTTTACTGTAGAAACTGCAGATTTCAGTCTTCTAAAATACAATTTACAACTTGAGCTATAAGTAGCTAAATATTCTACTATCCTTACGTTCTCAGTACTTAGTTCTAACCTTAATTCTATTTGAATTTTTCCAAGGTCCCTGTCACCATCATTATCTATTCTGAATCTTACAATGGCATCCAAGATGTCAATCAAAATCATAGCAATTACACTTTCTATTATTGCAGATTCATACCTATGTAGTACATAACAATCAAGAATGTAAAGGATAAGTGCTCAATCTGCCAAAATTATTTTTCTCCTGTTCTAGTGTACAATGGTTACTTCAGAATACTTTTCATATATGCTTCTTTATACCAGAATACATTTAGTGAATACATGATTAGAGAGCTACATAACACATGTATTTATAAAATGCAGAGGGAAATTTTTTATTTTCTTGTATTTTTTATAAGAGACCGGAAGAAGCCTCCATTTTCATGAAGGTCTGTAAAGATTTTCAAACATAGAAGCTGTAACTAACGCACACAGTTCAATTAGCACATGCATAAATCCAACAGATACAGGAAAAATTGAATTTACTACTACTCAGATTAAAACTTTACTCAAGAAGAAAAAGCTTTTCAGTATAAATGTGCATTTTTATTCCACTGAATTATCTTCCTGATTCTGAAATGTGCTTGTTCTAGAAGCAGCACGTACTAATACATTTAACAGCATCTAATCTGTATCAGTGATAAGTGACTTCTACAGCTCCTATATTCACCAAAAACTGAAAGCTGTATCTTCAGATTCTTTGATTAAGTTTCTTACAAGGCTTCAACCTTTGATGTCATCATCAAAAAATATTCACCACTTTGAAGAAATAAACTCATTAATATAAAATTCATTCTTCCCCTAAAGTGTCACACACAAAAAAAGTAGGTGCACATTCTTTATACTGAGCTTCAAACTAATTAAAAACTCAATAATAATTCTTACTTTAGTTCATCTCTGTAACTAATAATTTAGGAAATATGGAAAACACAAAGGAGTCAAACCAGCTATATAGCTTTGGGGCTATAAAGATTGGAAGAGTTCTTCAAGGCATTGGGAGGCCAAAGCTCCACCTCCCACTATCCAACTCCATTAAGTTTGGGACTGGTGGAAGACAAATGATTTATAGTTGAGTCATTAAGCGTTTCATGACTTCAGGTTTTATGTGCTTATATGTATTAGCACTTTAATTTTTGTATACTTATGTGCTTAATACTTAACTAGATATATTCTGGGTTCTACTATTTAAATAAGTATATCATTGATCTTGTTCAATACATAATTTTTAATGTCAGTTTTGTTTCACCATGTAGTACATCCATTGTCTTTTCATTTTCACTTTTTTCTCCTCTCTTATGTCTTCTACCCATTTGATTTTCCATTCCACTTCCTTACTATGAACCCTGACGTTTCTTCCCTCCCACTTTCCATAACTTCCTTACATATCTCTGTGTCTCAGCCTCCTCTCCCCAAATCAGAGTTTGTGCCGGTATCAAATACAAATGGAAGATGAGAACAAATTTAATTATATGGTCAAATCTGCACCAGAAAACAAAATGGATTTAGCCACAAATACTGAAAGAATCTTTATTATTATTCCACACCAGATTTATAGGAATGATTCAGAGCTGTGATTCATAACCCCCTTTTAAAAAAGACAATTTACTATCACCACTCCAATAGGAAGGGCATCTCAGTGCCAGGGACACTATGATAGGTGTACAATCTGGTTCTCTCTGATCCAGAGAACAAATAGAACTATGAATGTCTGACTAAACAACAAAGCAAAGGAAAAAAAGAAAGAAGTTGCATTTAAGCAAAGAAAATAGAAAAATTAAATGTATCAGATTAACAGATTAAATGTAAACACACACAAAAAAGCAACTCAGGAGGAAGAAAAAACAAAAACCACAGAGATCTTATCAATCTACCTTAACTACCTGAAGGAATCAGACCTTCTAATGCTAGTTTTCTCTTTCCAAAAGAAAAGTCCATAAGGCCTTGAGCAATGCGGTCTAATGGGTGTCCCTGCCCATGGCAGGGGGGTTGGGACCAGATGATCTCTAAGGTCGCTTCCAACCCTTAACACTCTATGATTCTACGAAAATATCAGGAGCAAAAGCTCTGTCACTGAGTTTACATGACCAACTGACCACCTGGATACAACAGCAGCACTCAGAGTCATTGCACAGAAGCTGAATGAGGCCTTTGCACTGGCATTTGTTGCAGAAGACATTGAGGAGTGGATGATATTAGAACTCTTTTTGGGCAGAAGGGGTTGCAACAGAGAGTCTGTCTGAAACTGAACTGAGAAAGAGGTTATAGTACAAAGAGACAGAATCATGACGACCTGGAAGTGTTCATCCACATACTCGAGTACAACTCCGGGATGAACAGTTTGAATTACTAATGGTAATTGTTTTCCTTTGGTACAGGAATGCAGGAAAACAAAAGCAATAGCTATGCTGATAAAAGGTACCTGGGAAATTTCAGCAACCACAGACCTCTAAGCCAGATGTCATACTGGACACATTAATAGATGCTATAATCAAGACCAGCACTAGTGGACTTTGGGATAGATATGAATTACTTGAGTCTTTCCAAGGACCTCTTATGATCCCTTCTGGAGCAGAATGTTGAATTAAGCAGACTCCATTCACAGATAAAGTAGTTGTTACTTATAGCACTCATTTGTTCACATTCATATATTTTGTTCCTATTGTTTTCCATTATATCTAATCTTATGAAATGCAAATGAAGGGTAAACAAGGTAGAGAATAGCTTCCAGACACTCAGAGATACACTCAAAGTCTATCTGAAAAAGAGCCAACTCAAAAGAGATGTGACAAAGACCTATAAATTCAAAAGCAGTGTGAAAAAAGAGAGCAAGGAATATTTTATATTCTCATTAAAAAAAGAATTAGAAAATTCAAAGGAAATAACCAAAATTATTCAAAACAAGAACTACTATTCTTTGTACCATAAAGATAGAAGAGTGGTAATAATTGCCAGTGCATACACGTTGATAGGTTTAAAAAATAACTCAAGATGAAAAACAGAGAATAAAAGTTTAAAGGCTAAAAGCCACATGAACATTACTTGCAACAAAGATGAACATTGTTAGGAGCTTGGAGAATATTAGTCAAAAAGGGAGCACAATATGTTTGCTTTATCATAAGGTTTCTAGCCCTTCAGTGCTGCCCAGTCTTGGAGAGTTTGCATGTGAACCAGTGCAACAATTCAAATGTCTGCACACTAATATCTACAAAGTTTACAGAGCAAAGACCTTTGGTTATTCAACATAGAGTTTTAAACATTGTTTTACATATATAGGCTAGCATGCCCTTAACATATAAGGCTGTCAGGATGCTAGTCTCATTAAGACTTCAGTATTTTTCCCAAAACAGTCATCTAACTTGATTCCCAAGTTGAAAATGTATGCAACTGTTTTAATTCTCATCTCATGTATAAATGCTGGAGATTTTATTTCTAAGAATTCTACTAATAGAGAGTTAACAGACCTTGGATTAATTGGAAAATCTGTGATCTTTTCAGATAAGTCCTCTGACCAAAAGCTATTTCATTTTGTAAACTATGCAAAATCAACATTCTACACAAAATAATATTCCTAAGAAATCATGATGTACACATAAATAAGAGAAGCATTAAGAAGAGCAAAGTGTCTCTAACACAGAACAGTAAGGTTACCTGGCAGAACAAGAGTCTGAAATATATTTACAGAGTATTTTGTCTGATAATTTAGGTTTGGAGGGACATTCCCAGGTCATCTGGCTCAGTGCTATGCTTAAAATTGGGCTAACTTCAAAGTTAGATGAGGTTGCTGCATTTGTCAGAGACTCCACTAGAAAGCAGAAATCTAACTTTTAAACTGTAACATGACAAATCCCAGTGTAAACAACAGGAGATAGCTCTGAGGGCTCTTTTTTTCCTCACTAGGGTCTTAACACTGGAATGAGATGAACGATCTAGAGGAAAAAAAAAAGTCTGAGCCAGAAAGGGATATTGAAGAGCACCAAAAGTCTTTCAGTATTTGGCAAAAAAAGGTAGGGATTTGTATGTAGATGTTTTTGAGGTTTACCACTGATCTATAGCACTCTTGCACCTTTTACTGATGCGGATGACACTCCCCTGCAAAGCTGGCATGTTCCTTGCTTTAACTGTTATATGATCCCTGGACAGTTAAGACTGTAAACCAGAAGTGCCCAGAAGGTTGGAGTCCAAGGGTCAATGTACTTGAGTTAGTACATTCAACATTGGTCTTAGGCACTACGGCAATTGGCATACAAGCCACGTATTCCAAGATAAAAGCATCAAACTCTGCACTTAGGCAGAACGTTCTTCCAAGCCCATACTTAAAGGCAGCATCCAAATATTACTTCAGAGTACATACAGTATGTATATTAAAAGTGATATAGTAACTTGATGACCACTTGCAGCAAAGTGTTCCATCAAGTCCTTAATAAACTCTTAACAAATCCTTCTGATTACCTTTTCTTGCTATCTTCTTTATTTCAGGAAATAACTGTATAGGAAATAATTTACTAGTGAATTGCATTTCCAGTAAGAGATGGAAATTGCAAATAGTGTTTAGTGACTGATATTACAAAGCATTTAAAATGCTAACATTCTTTCTTTATAGTTAAATACACAATTTTTATTTATGTTATCCTGACATGTCCTGTCTTAAAAAACCAGCTTTTCTTCAAAGCGTTTGCAAAATAGGCAGCTACTGTACATCAGGTCATTTGCTGTTTCAGCAAATTGCTTAGAAGCTCCAAATGCTTGGGAGATTTTACTCCACTGATTACAAGGGAAACAAAGTAAGCATTGCAACTCTGAAAGGCATACCTCTTAGATAGTCTGATAGTTGCTTTCAACAAAGAAGAATAGGTCTATGACTCATAATGGATGGCCAAAGGCAATGTTTTTTGATTCCACTGACCTTTCAACACTCGAAGGACAGGAAGTATAAATCTTATGATTAAGTCACGGGCTGCTAGACTAGACACTAAAAGACTACTTTGTAAAGGAAACAAAATAGAGCAAATTAGTAATATAATATGGACTTTCACACAATAGTTATAATTTTAATGAGCTCTTCTGTAAAGTTTAAATATTTGTAATAGTAAATGAAGACTGTTTTTTAACTCTCTTACAGTCCAAGTGCTTTCACAGGTACTCAAGTAATGACAAAATCACAAGTTATAGACTAAGTGGTAAAAACAATGTTTCTGTTCTAAAACATTTGCCATATATTTTACTAAATGGATGATTGATTACTTCTATACACTTCATCATTTTTATATCCTGCAGGTCAGTCAGCAGTATCATTACTCAATAACACATATTTTGTTCAGTGCCTAACTCAAAACACGTATGAAACAAGCTTTTTTTTAATGCATTTTTAATATTGCATATTTTTAAATTAAACAAAAATGTGAATTAAGTTTCTTATAATGGATTTTATTTTCCCGATCTGTTGTTATACTTCTTTCAGTGCTTCATCCAACAGATCTTCAATTGTAGTCTGATTACTGGCACAGCTTTAATGGGAAGAGTGATGACAACATGGAAGAGCTTGTCCTGATATAGTGGATAAAGTATAAGTCAGTTGGGGAAAGAACTGTGAAACTTGTTAAAAAGAATAAGTAATTGAACCTAAGCTTCCCCATGTTTTAAGTACATTAATATACAAAGGATCATCTTTAATTCCTAGTTCATTTCTGATATGCTTTAAACAACATAAACATAGCTGATTTTGTGGCAGCAGAGTGGCCCCACACAACTAAATTCTAAATTTAGCCCATAACAAATTGTTAAAGCCCCTTTCTAAGATCTTCGTTCTTATTTTAACATTTTTCCACATACTTTAAAAAAATTTCTGTCAAAAGTCTTATCTGTCATTATCAGTACTTCCCCACTACCCTGGCTGCCAAGAATTGCAGGGCAATAAAAAGCAAAAGTGCTAAGAGGACTGAGAAGGACCACAGGTAGAAAAGAAACCCAAGAGAAAAGAAAACCACAAACTTGTATGATTGGATTTAAGATCAAAGATCTTGAAGGCTTTTTTGTCAACATAGTCAGCCTTGAAAACTGCAGAAGAGGTAATCACAGAAGCCACTCAGGCTCAAAGCCTGTAGCAAGAATCAGTGATGTTGGACGGTGTACAGAGACAGTACCTGTTTTTCATTGTGTCAGCAGTTTCAACAATAAAAAATCAAAGACTACTGCTCTCTTGTACCATGAAAACACTGAGGTAATGAGTAATGAGGTAACATTACTGAGGTAATGTTCATTTCAAATAAAAATGAAAAACTGTATTTTGGGTTTAACAAATATGAGACAAGAAGTATGAGTAAGAAATACCTAAAAAAGAAACTGTTTTGAATCCTACCAGCGTACTACAGTATGAGTTGCTTTTATGTCAGCCACCTTTTCTGAACAGCTCCACTAGTCAGACAACAGTTTATCTAATCCAGGCTGAGATACAGAACGTAACCCTCATCTAACTTGCAGTCAGATGATCTAAAGAACCACCTGCTTTTTCTATGCCACTTGAAAGACAAAAAAAGGCAGTGCCACACTCGAAATTCTACTTCCTTCTAAATACCCTCTCTGTTAGTGTCAACCCTGCACTACAATATAGGATTGCAATACTACAAATGTATGTTGAAAAAAAAATCCCTAATTATAGAATCATAGAGTTGTTTGGGTTGCAAGCGACCTTAAAGGTCATCTAGTTCCAACCCTCCTGTTGTAG
Source organism: Chiroxiphia lanceolata (assembly GCF_009829145.1). Lineage (NCBI taxonomy): Eukaryota > Metazoa > Chordata > Aves > Passeriformes > Pipridae > Chiroxiphia > Chiroxiphia lanceolata. Next base: position 31,370,310 of record NC_045637.1, read on the forward strand.
GTAGGGACATCTTCAACTAGAAGAGGTTGCTCAAAGCCCCATCCCACCTGGCCTTGAACACTTCCAGGGATAGGGCATCCACAGCTTCTCTGGGTAACCTGTTCCAGGGCCTCACCAGCCTCACAGTAAAAAATTTCTTCCAAATATTTAATATAAACCTATCCTCTTTCAATGTAAAGCCATTATCCCTTGTCCTATCACTACACTCCCTGATCAGTTGTCCCATTCCATCTTTCCTGTAAGCCTCCTTTAGGTACTAAAAGGCTGTTCTAAGGTCTCCCCAGAGCTACCTCTTCTCTAGTCTAAACAATCCCAATTCTCTCAGCCTGTTACAGGGGAGGTGTTGCAGTCCCCAGACCACCTTCACGGCCCTCCTCTGAGACTGCACAAGAAGGTCCGTGTCTTTCTTATGCTGGTGACCCCAGAGCTGAACACCATACTTCAGGTGAGTTCCCACAATCTAACCTAAACTTGGACCTTCAGGATATCTATAAGTGAGCATCACAGTAGTAATGGATAATTTCTGAACTTTGAAAAGTCTTACTCAGAAGTTTCTATCGCCTATGTATACACAAGATTAAAACCCATAGCAGTCTCAACCATCATCTAGCTCCTTCCCTACACAGAATTCAGACAGTAAAATGATAACTTCTGACAAAAAAGGGGTAAGTTGTTGAAAATACCTGTATAGAACAACTAAAAAAAAAAAATCTAGCTTACTGAAAGGTAAATAACCTTATTGGCTTGCTTGTTTGTTTTTTAAGTACCTGCACAAGACTGAAAATAGATCTTCTACATAAACACAATACAAAGAGTTCTACAAGGTTGTGTTTTGCTACTTAGAAAGAAATAAGACTGGCAAAAACACACAATTGTATATCAATCAAAATGAAAACATATGGCCATTTTGGCACAAACAGAGGCTAAAAATTTTTTGTTAGTATATCCGAATGGAGTACTGTGAATGTCAAGTCAAAATGAAGGTTCTGCCATATTGAAAGAAAAAAAAAGTTTAATTTTCAGCAAGCTGGGTTTTCCTGACAAGAAAAGAAATATAAGCCAATCCTTCAAAAAATTATTTAGTAAAACAGATAAGTAACACATACAAAATAAAACATCTTGATTTGGTGAAAAGCAAGTCAAGAATACTGCTTTTGTTTCAAAAACAATAACGGAAGAATAAACAACAGCAACAAAAAACTACCTCAGTTCATAGATTTTCACGTTCTCGGAAGAGAATCCCTTCTTTACTCCTGCATGCATTTTCATGCCAGAATTTTTCCTATTCTGCCAAGGCTTGTTCCAGACTCAGTACATGTGAATATCAGACGATAGCTTTTTAAAACACTTTGGATTAAATGGAGGATTTCACACTTAAATATGTTCTAAGTTTGTGATCTCTGTGAAGAGATCATAAATTACCAAATTGCTTCAAGCACTGATACACCACTTCAAAACATCTTAACTGCAAATGATAAACAATTTGACTTAACAAACATTCGTTTATATAAAATGGTTTTTATACAATTTTATATATATATTTATATATATATATATATATATATACAGTTTTATATACTCATTAGGGTATGGACCATCTCCTAGACAGAAACAATGACAAAGTCCTGAAGGGCATCAATGTTGTTCTTTATTCCAGGACATTTTAACTGTGTCTGAGATCCACTATTGACCGTCAAGCTGTAAACACTGTCTTCCACAATATTGTTATAGTCAGTGCAAGATGTAAATCTGTATTTATGGATTAGACAAATTAAAAAAAAAAAAAAAGGTTGGATAGTCAGGCTCAGAGGGTTAACGTACCAAATTCTATCTGGACGTCAGCAACCAGTGGAGTACTAAAGGGATCTGCACTGGGACCTGTCCTCTCTAACATCCCAAATAATGACGGAGAGGAGGACAGAGAGTATGCTTTCATGGAGTCTGCAGATAACACCAAACTGGAGGGAGTCCCATAGATATGCTTGAGGGTGGGGCTGCTAGTCAGAAGGACCTGGACAGGATAGAGGAATGTCCAAACACAAACAGTAGGGCAAAGGCTGCCCTGCAGCTGGGAAAGAGGAACCCCTTGTGTTTTTACAGGCTGGGGATGGACTGTGTGGGAAGCAGCTCTTATGGAAAAGACCTGTCTTAGCAAACAGTGAGCTGAAGGAAGCCCACAGTCTATCCTGGAAGCAAAGGCATCCAGCACTATCCTAGGCCATGTGGAACACAGCCAGTAGATCAGAGAAGTGCAGATTATTCCCCTTCAGCACTTTATCCCAGTACTTGCTAGCTGGCACCTACAGTACCACATCCTACTTTGCCACCTCCTCCACTACAAAAAAGCCACTGATAAACCGAACTATGCTCAGTATAGGGCCATCAAGATGGTCAGGGGGCAGAGCACATACCCCGTGACATGCAAAGAACATTTAAGTTGAAACAAGAAAGGTTGTGACTGAATGTAGGGAAATTTCACCCTGTGGGCCAGTCAAACACTAGAAGAGGCTGCCAGACAGGTTACACAGACTATCCTTGGAGGTTTGCAAGCCCAGACTGGATAAAGTCTGACTTATAGCCTATGCTGCTTTGAGAAGGGAGTTGGACTTTTGAAGTCCCTTCCAACCTGAACCATTACATAATTCTATGATAATCTTTAAGTTTGAAACTGATCTACACAATCAATCTCAAGATCTAAAGATTTAAGTCATAACAGGCATCAGAAGAGCATTCCTATGTAAATATTACTGCAATTCATTCATGTAAGTGGGAAGAAACCTTTTCAGCAGAATTTTTACTGAAAACCACTTTGCACTATGGTTTTGGGTTGTCTGTTGACTTGAACAATGCTTGAAATGGCCTAATGTATAATCCGTCAAATAACATCACAAATGTGCAAGCCATCATAGGGCCCCAGAGACTAGTTAGACTTTTGTAAGCATTCAGCTGTGTACCTTAGACATTTTGATTAAGATGCTAAAAAGACACAAAAAGAAAAGTGCTCTGAGTCTTTCAATCACAAGGTTGTTAAAAAATATCTGTCAGTGTTGGAGACTTGCCTTTGATGACAATATTTCATCATCATCTTGTGTATTAGTACTTCACAGAACAGAATACTCAGAAGGGAAATACTTATTCACTGCATCTGCCTTTTTGTAAAATGCAGATGTTTCCTTAAAAGATTGGTTTTTTCATGTGATTTTTTAATGGCAGAAAGACAAAGTTCTGTCTTTGAAAATACCCAGCCAAATGAGCTTAACAGACTTCTTTTTTTTGTTCTTCTCTGGGTTTGGTGTTTATCTGGGTTTTTTTTCTTCTTCTTTTCTTTTTTTTCAAGACATCTTTTCAATAAACTGTAACTTCAATTTACCAGAGGAAACTGTACCTTCTGGAAAAGCAGCAAAGTGTTGTACTTTTCCATGTATGTGCCTGTTCTTTAGTTACATTCAGGCCACTAGTTGAAATCCATACTAAACAGGCATTCTGGGAAATGTAAATCGTGACAGAAAGTATACATAAATAAAACGTCTAAATTATCTTTATTAACCTTAGCCTGTACTTCCATCTTTTACCTTCATAGCAATTACCAGAATTAATTTACCTTAATAACTCAAAGTACCCTTTAGTTCCTTGATATATTCTTTTGTCTCCAATAAGTTAGAAAGAAAAGTTTGATTGGAACCTGTCAAAACATTACTTAATAAAATAGTACAGCAAGGTATGATTTACTGAGTTGGTTTTGGCTGGGGTAGAGTTAATTTTCTTCCTAGTAGCTAGTATGGGCTATGTTTTGGATTTGTGCTGGAAACTGTTGATAATTCAGGTATGTCTTAGCTATTGCTGCACAGAGCTCGTACAGCATCAAGGCCTTTTCTGCTTCTCACCTCACCCCACCAACGAGCAGCTGGAGGTGCACAAGGAACTGGGAGGAGACACAGCGAGGGCAGTTGACCCCAGGTGACCACAGGGATATTCCATACCATATGGTATCATGCTCTGCATGTAAAGATGGGGAAAAAGAAGGAAAGGAGGAGGTGCTCAGGGTTATGGTGCTTATTTTCTCAAGGCACCATTACGTGTGATGAAATCCTGCTTTCCTGGAGAGGGCTGAATGCTTACCTGCCCAAGGGAAGTGGTGAACAAATTCTTTGCTTATCTTTGCTTGTGTGCATGACTTTTCCCTCACCTATTAAAATGTCTTTATGTCAACCCTTGAATTTTCTCACTTTCAGTTTTCCAATTTTCCTCCCATCCCACAGAGGGTAGAGTGTGGAAAAGTGAACAAGCAGCTGCATGGTGCTTAGTTGCCTGCCTTAGTTAAACCACGACGTTTACAAAATGGTATCAATTAAAATTAGCTCTGAATCAGTACGACATAAATGAATTTGTAGACTTAGGGTGACATCGAGGTACATCAAATTAGATATCTTAATACCAGAGATATAATTACATATTAAAGAACATAAACTTGTGGCAGAACAAAACTCTCAAGAACAGAAAGAAGACTGGAGGACAGAAAAAAAAAAGAGATTCTATTCACTCTTTTGCCATACAGAAGTTCAAACACATAAAGGAATCTAGTAGAATGGAACATCAGGCTGTTGAAGCAGTGGAACAACAGAGGCCTCACAACACATATAATTTGACCTGATGCATCTCTCACATCCAGAAAACCATTTGTCCTCGTTAACCTGCTCTTGAAGTTCTTCCAGAAAAAAGTAGTCAGTCACCCTCAGTAGCAACCGAGAAGCACTACCATATGCTTATATGTATGGACTCACTCAAGGTTTTTTTATTTTTAACGTTTCTTTATCTTTCAGTTGTGAAATCAGAGCATTTTTTTGACTTATAGCTTTCCTGGGTTCTCAGAACCACTTTAACTGAAAAAAGTGAGAAACAGACTATTCATGTTTTCCTATGGCAGGTTGCTACTCTTGGAATGATAGGTTTTATTTTTAATTAATTCCTGTGGAGTGGTTTTTTTTTTATTTTATTTTATAGAGTTTTTTTTAATATCCTAATGAATGCTCTGGTATTTATTGAGGTTTAGATTTTTGCATCAGAGTTGCAATCAATTCAGTGAAAAATAGCTGTCTAAAATTGATTACAAAATTACAGAGAAGCTACATTTAAACATATTTATTTAGGAAAAAAAATCCCAAACCAAAAACATCAAAAAAAACCCCCCTGACAGTTACTAAGTTTAGTCTCAACCTGTACTGACACCCAAAAAGACTAATATATATTCCTCCATCTTAAACAACATATTTTATTGCTTTTGAATTTTTTTTCAGACATTTGTTCATAATATTTTTCCTCTCTTGCCCAAAACATGTGCTGGAAGAATCTTGCAAGTGCCTGAAATACTATTTGAATTCTTCTTTTCTCTCTCTCAAGCACATAGCCTGCCATTACAGTGAAAACTATTTGCTTTCCCATACCCTGTATAAGGATTTAAAGTGATTTAGATCTCCATATATATTATCTGAGACTTGAGAGACTTAAGAATTTGACATTCATATTGGTGCTACATAGAAAGAGAGCCCTAAACAATTATTCTGTATCTCTTGGTGATGTTTAGAGTGTGTGTCAGTGTAAAATGGAAAAGAACATGTAGAAAATATTTGGGGAAAAAACGTACCTGAAAAAAAGTTTTCTGTAACCAAAAACTGATACTCAGAACACATCACGACAGAATACAGGGACCTCAAAGAACACATGAACCACAACAAGATAAAATTCTTACATTCCTATAATTTGGTTTATTTTTCCCTTGAAAATAACTCTTAATAAACTACATTTTTAAGTCACGCATTTTTGTATAAAATCATTCTTCAGTAATAGATAATTCAAGTTAGAGCTTCAGAATAGCTTTATTTGAAAGAAAATATTAAATTATGAAAATTCTGCATACGTTTATGATATATGCTATCCAAGGAATTCAAAGTACATTAAAATATTGCTTTGAAGTTGGAATCTGAATGTAAAGTTGAAAAGTCACAATTTACTTTTGAGATATTTATGCTGATATTTTCAGAGAAATTATTTATATAACTCCCAATACATGCTTCTTTTAAATTCATTTATTCTTAAAAATCATTACAAGTAAGCACATATTATCACCTAGAAGAAAATACAACAGTACTGTAAAGTTAAGTACTTTAAAAAATATCCACTAATTCAATCTAGATATTCCTTATTCTTTTAATATTTGTTAGTTCCATGTGCAGGTTAGATATTTTGAAACTACACAAAGCATATTTTATAGAAAAAAATTCAAGCTATTGATAAAAACAAGTGAAATTAACGTTATACTTGGCAATTAATTCTCCCCCACCCTGAAACAGAGTTGATTCTATTAAAAGTGATAAATGAAATGGAAATTAAAATTTTAATGAGGTGCTTGTTAATCCATTTGTTCACATCTAATTTGAACTTGGTTAAATTGCTACTTATTATGAATACTATAGATATGATTCCTTCTAAATCTCAAGGGCAAACAAAATGTTAGAGGACTGCTTGTCCCAAGATAGGTTCACAGTATATTATCCAAGCTTCTGAAATTAAGCACTGGAGCTATTTCCTGTGATACATTTCATTTATGAAAATTAATGACATTTTAAAGCAGTTGGTTAAGTTCTTTGACATGGTAATTGTCCATTCCAGAACAATAGAAGAAATATAACCAAAAGGAGACTGCCTACCTGCCATTGATCATTTCCAAGACTGGAGGGCTTATTTGTACCTATTGCAATTCCCAAGGACTATATTAAGCAATATAATTTCTTCTAGTAGGATTTGGGGTTATTTTACCCTATTTATTTCTACTTGATATGTGTACAAGAATTTGGTACAGACACATATCAATGACTTTTTCTGCCTGACTTTAACAAACAGTAAAAAAAATATAATCTCACCTAGAAGACAGCACTCAAACTACAATATAGACAGTATAAGTCTGGATGTGATTTTTACACAAAACCAAAATGTAGAGCAATTGCAGTAATGAGTAATGTACAATTTTATAATAATTCCATAAAAATCGGTATATTGAAAAGAAAATGTGTATGACTACAAAGAAATGTAAAACCATCAGAGTTGCATAGACGAGTCCCAAAATAGGTCCCTTGGACTTATGTATTATAACACCTCCTATATTTAATTGGTCACAGATGATTTTTCAAACAGTTTTTATGTTAATTTTAGCCCATGACCTTAAATTCATTTAAAACAAATAGCACTTTGCAATCTTTCATTCAGCATTGCAACTTTGCATTTGTCTTATTGTCAGGATGTTAATAATTGAGCACTTAAAACATTTCAGAATTTTAGTAAAATTCAGCTACGTTTCAGTCACAGAGTTTGGAGGGTTTGCTTTATATATGACAAACTATCTTTTCTCCTTGGATTGCATTTTAATTTTACTAACATAATTTGCTACACTTCTAAGAATCTCATCATATAGTACACTGTATCTATAATATGATTCATTAAACTGCTATCTTATACAGTAGCTATGTTTCTTGACATTAGAGTCCATTTTTAAGGCTTTTTCAAAGTTTCTTTTTTTTGGGGTTTTTTTTTTACCAGAAGCATTTATGTCCAACTAAGTTCATGTGCAGTCTCAGTAGTTTGTTCTGCTGACCATATAATATTTAACCCAAAAAGTCTTTTCTTTTCTTGACACTTTCACCAATATATCTTATCAGAAAAAAAAAATTTAGGAACCACCTACTTCTTTATATGAAAATATTTTACCAAATTATTAGAACCAAAATTTAGTAAAGAACAATCCTTAGTGAACCTAATAATGATGTACTTACAGTTTGATAGTTGACCTTTCAACATTAGTTCTTCCTTTACTAACTCTTTAGTAACTTTATATTCCTTTCTGTTCTCTGCATATTTTTACATTTGTATCATCTAAAATTCTTTCTGAATTCTAAATCTTTTTGCGGATGTCTTTTGTGCCACAATCTAGGAAAAGGAAAAGATATAAAGAAAAGATCCTTTCAACTGAAATCTAGGAGAAAGGTTTGACACATATTGCCCTCATTTTACTACTTCTTCCAAGCAATAAGAGTTGATTTTTTCTCTTCCTAGTATGTTTATACTAAATTCCCAATCAAAACTAATCTGAATAAAATACATCACGAATATAGTTTAAAACTACAAGAATATAAACTGTTTTGATAATCAGCAAAACACAGTTAAACAAATACTGTTTAATTTTGAGGCACTCAGGTAAGAAAGAAAAACGCATAAAAAACTAGTAACTATTTAATATTACTGATACTACATTATGTGAACCTGTTTTGTTATGTACTGAAATGAACTTGGAGCATTTATGAATTCATTTATCCTATCTCAGTGGAGGAGGGTATAATGAACAGCTGCAGGGTAATAAATCTGTAAAAATACAACATACGTTTTGTGAGCATCTGTTTACACTGTAGTTACAATGACAGTTTGTCCATTTCTCAACTACCCTCTTCTTCTATAAAAATTGTTCCTTTTGACTTCAAAAAAGTGAATGCACATCTACTATGACAGTAAATCTCGAAACTTCTAGGGAAGGAGAATTCCCTCAAATTGACCTAATTAATTTTTTCTTTATTTCAGTTTTCTTGCAACCAGATACAGATTGAAGGGATAAAGGATACAAAAGAAAGGAAGAACAGAACATGGGAATGTACTGTCTGTAACATAATAAACCCCAAACATTTCTGGAAATATTTATATGTTGAATAAGTGTCTTAGTCTAACTTTGTTTACCTTTGATTTAGACAATTGAGTTCCCTATATTAGAGTAAGAAACATTACATAGATTAACAGATTACTCACAGAACCTGTTGACACAAAACCCCTTCTCTATCATACTGTCTTGGATATATGAAAATGTATATTCTTTTCCAGAAAGCATTTTAAAAAAATCCAACCGAAATCCAACTTGCAGCAAGTTCATACAGGATCAGGAAGAGCCAGGGGTTAAGCAGTTAGTAGCCAACTGTTGAGCCTGATGCTCAGAGGACTTTGAACTGAGCAACTGCTCATCTGCACATGCAACGTGGCTCATCTGGAAAGCAGATCATCACACGAGGAAAAAGGCAGGTGGGACTAACGCGCATGCATAGAGTTGGGAGTTTTATCTATGAAGAGTAATTTTTCATGATTGCTGATGTTTTTAGTAGTTGTGGGATATTTTAACTTTTCTTTGAGGATTTTACTATACTGGAGACAGCTTCAGACAATAAAATATGTGTGTTTTAACACTGTGCTAACAACTAAGAAGTGTAAGTAACAGTTTCAAAGCCAAAGGATGTGAAGTATTGAGGCTGAGAAACTAGACATGCTTTGCAAATGCTAGACCCGAGGAGGACAAGTTCAGGATTCCCATTAAATTATAGACAGACTGCTAGAGACAGCCAAACACTCTCAGTGGAATAAATCAGTGGGATCGAGGAGAAGAAGCCTCAAAGAACAGTCAGTTAGGGACAGAAAAATTTTCTGTCTAATATAGCTGAGTATATTGAAGACTAATAATATTCTTCTAGAACAAGATTTAAGTGGCAAGTTTTTGACTTACTATCTCTCCCAGGTTTGAGTCCCACGGCCTGCATTTCTAGACAAATATGCACACAACAGTCAATCTGCAAATGCACAATAAATTCACTGAGTCCAGACAACATTTGATTTATAAATTTCATCTGTATTCCACGTGCACAGTAAATATCTAATCCCTTCCCATAACTGAGGAGTAAACAACAAAGAAATAGGTAAGAGCAGACTGCCTTCCTCAAAGTAATTCATCCAAGCCCACAGTTAGTTTTTGGCTAGCATCTTTCTTGACAACACAGCAAACTTCAGCAGCTGACGCAAGGTAGATGAATAATATGGTGGCAACAGCTAATGCTTTCCATTGCTCCTGCAAGTAGCTGTTCCCATTGTGCTTCACAGCAGATAATAACCAAAGGCAAACTACAGAGCAATCCAACTGCGTGGGCATGTTGGATGCAAATGAATTTTGAAGGTGAAGCACCTTGACAAAGGTAGAGCATTTGTCTTTCCTTGCTTTTGACTTTTTTGAGCAATTCTGACAAAGAATCACTGATAGGGTTTATAAATGTGCATTGGCTTTAGAACAGAAACTTGATCCACAAACACAATTACTTGATAATAACCCACACAAACAATGTATTGTCATTGCCGAGATCTCCCTTGCTGCTGATCTGGGGGATGGGGGGATTACTTCAATACTGCTGAAGAAATAAGCTCATTAGCACTCATTTCTCAGTCCTATGAAACGTATTGTTTCCTATCACTTCAATCAAGTTCTCTTGAAAGGATAATGCCTTTCCCAGATGGTAAGGAACTGCCGGTGCACTTTCATTTGGCTGCGTTAATATTGGAAATCCCTACAAACAATGTGGAAGTGTTTTAACTAAGAAAGAACAATTACAGTTCACCGTAGGTCAAAAGGCCACATATTAATAGGTGTTCAATATTACTATTCACTTAATCCTTTTCAAATCCAGTAAACATCATTGGAAAAAATTATAAACATTTATGCTTTCAACGAAGAAAAGTCAAATTATTTTTTCTGCTTTTCATCTCTCAATATTAATGCATACTTGCAAGGAATATATTTTATGGGGAAAAAAACCCCAAACAAACAAAAACCCCAAAGAACAAAACTCAGTAGAAATTGAAATTTGCAGGCAAATTACTCCACATATTCCTTCACCATATTAAAATAACTATTTAACCTTTACAGTAATGACCATTTTCATCTGCTGAAAATTAGACCTATTAAATTCCATCCTTGGTAAAAGATACCAAGATTTACAAAAATCATCCATAAATGATGCGAACAGCAAAGTTATGAAAAAGATGTGTTGAGAAAATTCCCTCCAGTGAAAAAACAATTTGGCAGTTAGACATAAAAGCTGATAATTTGATGGGAATTTATACAAAATCTCTCTTTTTAGACCATTTTCTGTTCTTAATAACAGAAATCATTAACAAGAGATCAAAACCTAAATCATGTAAGTGATACCTCCACTTACCCAAGAATTTTGCTAGATACAGGTTAAGAGGATGGAGTTGAGGGACCAGGCTCAAGTACGCTTCAGCCTCTAGGGTGGGGATAGCAAGTTGCAACTAAGTAACTTGTGGACACCAGGTTATTTCACACACATTCATATAGAATTTTAACACTTTCCAATTAGACTGAAAATGTGAAAAAGAAAAAAAAAAAGTTAGGAGGAGTATAGACATATAGACATATACTTCAGGGCTTCTCTCTCCTCTGGACCCTCAGTTAAGAAAAGGTACAAAGACAATGCACAAAGTATGCTGGATGCATTAGGCAAAGGTGAGGAGGAAGAGCACAAGTATGGGGCAATATTTTGCTTTGAGTAACAATGAGTAAGTCTACAGAAAAGGGTTATTTTAGTCAAGCACAAGAATCCCTCTAAGACCCCCAGGAATCACAGCATCTAAAGTCTTGTATTTGCTGATGTACATAGTCAGGGATATTAACTCCATTGCTCCAAAACTTCAGCTTATATTACGGAAAGCCAACACATACAATTTTCTCAAATCTCAATATATTTGAGAGGTAGAAGAAACACACATAATACTCTTTTAGTTGCCATCCAATTACACATAATTTATATAAAGTGCTTTCATCCCATGGCTAGACAGGGCACAGAGGAGTTGCAAGGACATGGTTGAATGCAACATGCAACAAAATATTAAATAAAGTTAATAATAACATGAATTCTTGAGGCATCTATTGCAATTAGCAGCTAGTTGGGTATTTTTCTCAAAATTAAAAAGGATAAACTGTCAGAGGGGACACACGGAGAATATACACATAGCAGATTCAGTCAATAAAAGATGTGATGGCTTAAAAAAACCCCACAATCCTCATGTTCTAGAATTGGTTCCAGAAAGTCCTTGTGCTGCAGCAGCCATCATGTGCCCACATGAACAATACTGATTTTCATTTTCCTGGACTTTTAACCAGATAAGCAAGTTGCTCTGTATGGAGAAGGGAAAGAGAGCAAGCAATGCTTTAAGCTGTGAAATTACACACTGAAATTGTTTTTCTTACTGTTACAGAAAATGGTCCTGCTGTTTACAGCAGGCCTATGTCCTGCAGATGAAGAAACAGAAACCACATATGTGATACATATATTTTGCACTGGACATCAGTATTCTACACTTACATGACTGTATTAAATTGGAAAGAGATGAAACTACCCCAGTCCTTAAATACAGCACAAGATCATCATCATGAAGAATCACAGTTCATGCAAGACCACAAATCAGACAAAGATATACAAAATGGAACATCGACACAGAATTGCACTGGAGTATGATTAAGTAAGTATATAATATACTTAATTATATAATATATATATGATTAAGTAAATATGATTAAAGTTAGTAATTCTGCCCCATTAAATAAGAACTGACAGACAGACAGGCCTTTGCAGTGAGAAAACTGCCTGCCATTTGAAGATGGCAGCTTGCAGTTCACTTGGAAGGAACACAGTGGATGTGAGAAGTTAATCAGTCCAAACAGGAAAAGAGAAAACTGCAAGGAAAAAATGCAATAGGGCAAGGCAGGATTGACAGCCATGACTGTTGCATCTTAGAAGTCTTTTCTAAAGCTTGTAGTATAAGAAATTAATGCATCATACTTGTTCACAGAAACTGTTGGTGACAAGTCAATTCACACGTCTGCAATTTCCACTTTTGGATTTTAAGGGTGGCTGTTTATTTGGGGTTTTTTGGGAGGTTTCTTGGTTTTGTTTTGGTTTTTATTTTCTTCTAAACAAGATTCAGATGACTCGGACTTTTAATTTTTTTTCTCTATGTTCTGATGTGTATTTCTGGCACATACGATGGATCAGAAAGTGGGTCTGCTTCAGATAATACGTTATGACTTCCAGTTTGTGGGTTTGAGATCAGACAGCTAGGTAAAATCAAGTCACTTGTGTCCACAACAGAAATCTAGAGGGAAAATACAAAGGCTTGGTCCAGAACTTATTTTTATTTTTTATGTATTTAGGAATAACTGAATATATGTGATCAACAAGACAAACCAGGATGATGATTTTTGGAAGACAAAGCAGATAAGAAAGCATCACTGGAGAAGTTGTAGTTTGCATTCAAATATGCATGGTGCATGAACATATTTGTGATAGAAGAATAACGGCCAATTACTACCAGTTGCCATTTAAGTATAAATTAAAGGGTAATGGGAGGAGGACACAGATATACAAAATTCTTTCCTGGGTCACTGCACCACTTTTGGTGCCCAGATGCAAGGGAAATTCCAATTACAGCCAAATCTACCTGGAGTACTGAACTGCAGCATGCACTTGGAAGAGAAATTACTTACTATTGACCAAATCACTTAAAAATAGGGCATGATAAGTAATCAATTTAATACTAATCATCTCCCTCTCCAGTGGCACATAACTGAAGTACTGTGCTTGTCAATATCAAATAGAAAAGTAAGTCCTTTAAACTTAGTGAGGACTTTCAAACTTGCTTTATGTGCAACGACATCCCATTTTCAAGTAACATAGGTGTTATAACAGAATTATGGCCTGGAAGATGCAAGGTATCATCCAAGAAAATGTCTATCCAGTTTAGGGAAGAGGCAGAAAAGATCCTTTCTCCAGGATCTTGTAGCAAACCCACTCCCATTTCTGCAGCTCTAGAAGACAGAAAGAATGGAAGACACATAGACAATCAGTTGGAAAAATGATATACTGGTCCTGAAAAGTTGACAGAAGTATGATAACAGCTATCACTTTGATGGATATATTCATCCATGCAGTAGGAACATTTCAGGTTATACACAGTTCAAGAGAGGCTTTGCTTATTTTTACAGTATATAGGGGGTTTTTTTCACATAGGTTGTGTGAGCTGGTGGCCTTTTCTTCATCAGAGATGCTGAGCAGAACTTATTATGACAGCAAATGCATGAGCAAATGCATGGAAAGGAGTCCAAAACAGTCAATAAGGAGTTTTCTCGATCGGTTGATGGAGCAGATAGAAAGTGCTGCCTACTGTCAGGATGTTGGAGCCCTGCTAGGCACCTTCTTTTTGTATGAACAACCTTTCTTCAAACCGACTATAGTCTCCAGCAGTTAAAAAAAAACAAAACCAAACCTGCATCAGTTTTGTGCTGGTCAAAAGCCCAATGATTTGTGTCTTACTCTTTGGATAGGACGAGCAAAGTCTGACACAGGTGACTATGAAATGGAGGCCTAACTGCTATTACAATTACCACTTGTCTCATAACTATTAAATCCTCCTCCTTTTCTAAATAAATAGAGCTGAATTTATTTTCTGGCTTGCAGAAGGAGCAAATAATGTGTTCCCAATTCAGTGGTTATAAAGAGAGTTGAGAAGACTAAGCAGACTGCATGAGAGAAAAAATTCTCTGCTCTATTAGAAGCAGTATGATTGTTAGCACATGTCATATTTATTATCATCTCCATCCAGTCCTGTGCCATCCAACATCCTGTGTCACCATTTAGACTTAATAACTCCAGAACATGGAGCTAAAGGAACACAGATGCATTCTTGGTTACTTTCTACATTTGTGTTTAATAAAAAAAAACACAACACCCACCTTACCTCTTCAGTGATGACTTGGGCTGGGTATGGAAGTATGTTACCTGATATGAAGGTTGAATGAATTTTTTGCACCTTTTTTTAAAGAAACATTGCATAAAAGAAGGTTAATGTAGTACCATGGTTATTTCTCATGGGATAATACAATGCATACTACTAGGGCAGTTCAAAAATTATGGTATTCCTTTATTAGATTTGGGGTATGATCTCTGACTGAGCGAGTTTATTAATCTAATGCTACATGAGCACTGAATAACACATATTGGAAAGTGCAGCCATGCTTTTTGTTTCATGCTCAGGCATGATCAAACGCCTCCAGTTCTGAGTTTCAATAAAAGCTTGTTCCTTTTCAACTTCACTGAAAATATTGCATCTTGGCTGAAAATTAGACTGGTCTTCAGTGTTCCCAAATAAGAGAGACTAAGCTCTAAGCTCTGTACACCTGAACCGGAGATGAACAAAATTAATACCTGCCATTCAAAGCACATATTCCACTACCTGTGCCATCATTTTTTGACTAATTCAGAGAGAATTTCAGACAGCTAACTAAATACACAATTCACAAAGATCAGGGACATTAGATCACCAGCATCATATGGTTAATTTAGACTTTCTTGTAGGTTAAGGGTTTGTTTGTTGGAATCCTGATGATTTCTCTATAGCATGTCCATTCTGGGCATTAAGAATATGAAAAAAGTTTTGTATTAGCATCTTTAATCATATGAAACTCAAACCTGACTTAGACAAAATGTAAACAACATATCTGGAAACAGAAAAAAACCATGATAAACTTATGCCAAGCCGCACCAAGAAAGCACTAAAGTGGTTTACGTGTGGACATCTTCCTTTCGTAGTAGACTCTGGAAAACAGTTTTGTAAGAAAAGAGTCTAAAACCTGATGAAGGTGATAGATTCATCATTCCTTTTGTCTTTTTTATTTTTAGAAGTTATATGCCAGTATTTTCTAACTTTAACACACTCACAGAGTGGCAATGGAAGAAAACACATTCTTTATTTGACTTCTAAGAAAAGTTTAGTAAACCTCAATTTGGTCAGGCTCCCTAATGATACCTCACACCAAAACATTTTATAGTTTTTAATGTCCCAGAACCATCAACAGTTTCTCAAAGGCCACATAGCAACCGGTCAAACTGCTGATGGAGACTAATGAATTCATCACCTGCCCAAATAATAAACACACATGGGAACTGATGTCTGTATAAAGTTTGAAGACAAAACACAGCTACTCTCCCTCAAGAGTTACTATACTTGTCACTGGCATCACAAAAAAAAAAATGTGGGAAAAGAGCTAATTATCAGGAAGCACACTGACTCCCAAATTAATGCCACAAAATCAGTTTATAAGCTTCTGTAATAGTGGCAACCTCCATTTGATGTTGTAACTGCAAAGTTTATACCTGGAGTTGTTCAGCAAATGTCATTTATGCATTCAGGAGTTTCACATTGCTTACATACTGTTATAGAGGAGTACCACTAATGTACATGTGTGACCTACTCCTTTGTCCCTGTGTTGCGCTGTCACTGTGCATCCTTGAAATAACATGGAAACCCTAATCATAAGTCCATACCAATGCATCCAAAATATTTCCTAAAATTTCACCTGTCCACCAAGAAATCACAACAGTTCACTATGAAAATATGTTCACATGCACTAATAAGTAAGTGTAAGTAAATGTACTAAGAACAATGGAAGTTACTAGAGAGTCAGCAATGTTGACACACAAAGAAAGACATTTGAAAATTAAAAATACACAATTTCACTACAGAGGGTTGACATCAGAGACAGTCACTATGATACTAATAATTACACATAATCTTTATATGACTGATTTTTAGAATTATTAAAGAATTTGAAATCAATATTATAAGGAGTAATAATAATAATAAATAATAATAAAAAAACCCCTGTGGCTGTATATAATGAAAAACTACTTGGCAATGAGACTGGCAAAGCAGCACAAGAGTATCCCAGGAGAAGTAGTGGAATCTCCATCATTTAGGATATTTAAAACCAAACTGGACAAAATGTTGGAAAATGTTCTGTAGGGAATAGTCCTGAATTTGAAAGGAGACAGACTGGATGACCTAACAGGTCTTTTTCCATCTGTACTGTCTATTACTCTGCAATTGTCTTAGGTCCTCAATCCACACATTAAACAATCCTCACATAGCTACACTGCCAAATGGTTTTTCTTTACTCATCATTTAAGACTAGCAGAGCAAATGCTACTCAAGAATGAAAATGTTCATAGAAAGATCAAGAACAAGGAAAAAAATATCATTTTGAGACCCAACTATGTAATTCCTCTCATGCCAGCAGTTCTCAAGCTGTGCTAGTGTGTACCATACATAAAAAGGTACCATCAGTGGAATACAAACAGCTTCAAAATGGTATGCAGCTCATCCAATGTCTTTGCTTTCTAGTATGACTTGTATTTGTGAAATCAGCATGTTAAATCCTGTTGCAAACTACGTGCATCTCAGAAACTGACAAGAAATAATTCTCTAAAATCTAAATCCAGTTCTGTCAAGCTGTACATTGGTGACAGTTTCTTTCAGCTACAATAATAATCTAAGCAGTATCTACCTCTGTCTTATCCTCATCATTCAATCCGATTCTAGGCTGTTTACAAGTCTTATTTACACACTGTAGGAAGCAGCAGGAAGAGGGAGTACATTCATTATTACAGGCTTTCCCCTTTAAGTTCTTTTCTATAGCTCCATCATCCAGAGTATTACTTAAATTGGGAAAAGTCAGAAAAAGCATTCTTTGATCAGGGACAACTATTGTGTTTTCATAATGAAAAAACAGCATCAGGCTTCACATTTACAAATGAATGTGTTTCTGAGCATGAGTTTGGTAAAGTGTGAGAAAGATTCAGACATTTCTATCCCCACACACAGGAAGCTTTACAGCTATGAGACAACCACAGCGTTGGTCAAGATATTATCAAGTCACACCTTGCTGATTACCTGTGTAACTCTTAAGTTTGTCTTTCTCTTTACCTGAGGTGGTACTATAAATGTTTGTGTTTAAGGGCTTTGTTTGTGCCATGATTGCTCTGTTTTGTTGTTCATCATAAGGAACATACTATATTTTAGAATATCTAAAAGGAAGAAATTTACTTGTTTTGAACTACGTTCCATTTAATAACTGTCCAGGTACATTGCTTACTTTGAAAAGTTTTTGAAATATTCAATTAAGTACTATACAATCAAGTGATAACTTTATTGTGTCTTTGTAGAGCACATAAAATTAAAGAATATTTGATGCTTTTTACTTTTTATAGCAACATTAACATGCTTTTTACACTGTTTTCTACTTTGCTTCCTTTTATATTCACAGGGGGAGAATTAACCCATTAGCATAGCCAACTTAGCTCTTTTCCTGCCATAGTGCCTGGAAGTTTGCACATGGCACAGGTACTTCCAACTTGTTTACATAATGTAATTTACCAATGGATTGATATCACTAGAATTTTGTCCATGGCCATGTTTTTTCCATAATAAATATATCCATACATAGACTTATAAAGATTTGCAATAGTTATAAATTTAGAATATAATATTTCCCTGTACACCCAGAGTCTGTACTGTATCTGGTCTAAATTCCACATTTTTAAAACAGAGATATTTCCATGGAATCAAAAAATGACAGAATGGTTTGGGTTGGAATGGACCTTAAAGATCATCTAATTACAAATCCTCTGCCATGGGAGGGACACCTTCCACTAGATCAGGTTTCTCAGGGCCCCATCCAACCTGGCCTTGAACACTTCCAGGGATGGGACATCCACAGCTGGGCAACCTGTTCCAGTACTTCACCACTCTCACAGGAGAGAATTTCTTCCTAATATCTAATCTAAACCTACTCTCTCATCTCAAGACACTTTGTTTTCACTGGTATTATAAATTAGTGTTACATACTCTTCTCATACAGTGCAAAGCAAAAAATAAAATTGTATTTTCTAAACAGCTTTGCACATTTAACTACATACCTAAAATATTCACTTTGATTACACATATCATTTGTATCTAAGAGAAATCAATAGCAAATATTTCCTACTTCCACCTGGAAGCTTAAAAAATACCATTTTAAAAAATGTATCAAAAAAATGAGATGTGTGACAAACGAAAAAATCCTGAACAAAATCTCAAGTTCATATTAAAAAACTGACAAAGGAGGTACACAATGAGGTTATGCTTAGTACCATGTTTGAAATAGAGAAAGACTAGAACTCCTAAAATAAATCTTGTTGTTGTCCTAAAAGAAAAGCAACACAGGAAGAAAAGCTATTACAATCTGGGAGGGAAAAAAAAAAGTTTACTAATCCAAACTGCTGTAAGAGTACCAAATAAAATAAAAATGAATAAAAATTCAAAATGAATTTACTTAATTTATCTCTTCTATTTGCCACCTGTGAAGGGTAAAAGAAAGTAAAATAACTGGGATGTTGTCTTGGTTTTTTTAACAGCACTTATTCCATTACTGCATACTGCTAATTACATGCTCCAGGAATCATTCTGCAAGAAATATCATATAATATGGCAATCACGGCTTACAAAAGATGAGCAAAACAAAAAAAATCAATTACAACATACAGCAACATGTACCATAAAGTCTGTGTCTTTGCATGCATAGGATGAAGTACATCTTGAAAAATTATTTTATTTTTAGCTTATTAAGAAGAATAACAAATGTCGCCATGTTAAAAACAGAAGTTATCATAAATACAGTAGCCATATCTTGTTTTGACATTAAAGAATAGAAGTATCATATTGTACATACCTTATTTTCCACTCTTGATGGTCCTTCGTAGAAAGAAACAATCTCTGATGGTATCTCATTGATATATCCTGAATTCCAAGTGTAAATCACAAAAATAATATATACATAGAAGTAGATGAATATGTATGTTACTTATAGATGCATAAGTTAACTGGAAAATTTAAAATATATTTAAAGTTTAAATTAAAATTTTAAATGTAAGTATTGAAGCTCTTTGTACTTTAAATGAAGGGACCTATAAGAATGTTTTACTTCTGGGGGTTTTTTGACATTTTTTGTATTTTGAGTTTTCCAGACTTCAGGGTTGAAATGGGCAAACTGTTTGCTTATGTGGTGTATTATCTTTCTAAATTCATCACCCCACCAGGAGAGCTAGCAAAGCTATCTCCTATAGTTCTAGAATATGGTCCCAGGGTAAAAACATAAGACATGCCCAACAGTGATACACTACTTGTCAGTTCAGCTAGAATTTACATAACACACTGCTAGAGATAAAGAAAACTAACAAATGATATGGCATTTGGAGACCATACTCTCTAGTAATTCATAAGCATGATAAAATTGTTTCAGATGGAGAACAATTTGCCTGTTTATAATATTTCAATTACTTTTTTAGATTCCTGTGTTTTAGCTCTTCATTTTGAAATTTTCATTTCAGGAAACCACATTATAATTAAATGTAGAGGAAAGGATTGGTACCTTCATGCAAATGCAAGTCAAGACTTTTTTTTTTTTTTCAGAAGGCTTTTCTAAAAACACCCATTATCACATATTCACATTCTCAACACGGCTGAGAAGCTGCAAGACCTGGCTGACTATTAACTCTTGCTACCTTCAGGACGAGGAAGTGGCTGGTTGAAAAAAATGCTGCTTCTTGCAGCTGACAGCCACTTCCTCTTCCAGGGCTTGGATGGCTGCCTCTAAATTCCACTGCCACTAACTTCCATTTCAGCCATACTCCGCACTTCAATGCTTCACACTCGTTGATGCACTGTGTATTGACAGACCAGGTTTCCCATCTTCCAGTAAGGTATACTTATCCACATCTTTGTATATCTTTGTATACTTACCACAGGAAACAAGGCCAAGGTTTCACTGCACCATGTGAATGCCCTAATAAAAGCTGACATGCTCAGAGTGTAAATGAAGGATGAAGCAAGTGTCTCTCTTTCCACCTGCAGCCCAGGTACTCTGCTTTCTTATTGAAGAAAGACATACTAAAGGAGCTGAAGAGATGCTAGAGTTGTAACCTTACATTTATGATCAAACCTTTTACCTCTAAAAATATAAATGAGATATCATTAACTATACTGGTAGTATACACCTATACATCTACCAACTGCACAGAAGTCAAAATATGATAGTCAGAGTCATAGGAACTAATGTTAGCACCATTTTTACCTGGTTATTCTCTTTTATTGACTTGACCAGCAGTAATTAAAGTGAATTTGTCTATCAGAGACAACATAGGCACAAACGCTACTATATGAGGCAGATGAACAAAATCCATTATGAAATTAACTAACAAGGTCTAGTTAAAAGCAAGAATTCCCTAGCAAAATATTAATGTAGTTGTTCCAAAATAAATCAAAATGCATGATACATCTCATTTATGTTTCTTCCTTGCATGAACAGGAGTAATTCCTCAAAAATAAAATCCTTCCAAGAGAGTCAACTGCAACTCCAAGGGCATTCTGCGGCCATGCAATGCAGCGTTCGCATTAGAGGCAATTGAACTAGCACTTCATCAGCAGCTAGTATATTTACGTGCCATATTAAAAAATTGTACAGAAGCACTAGCTTCACTTCTAATAACAGAATAACTTCATTAGTAGCACACTGTGCATAGGCTTGCATTGCAAGTTGCAGATATGCTTTTAAAATCCCCTCTCAGCTCCTATTTTCAACGTGAATATCTTCCTCCCATTAGCTAATTGAGTGCCATACCTATGTAACATTATTCTGAGTAGCTATCTAATAAATGAATGACAGGCCTTCTGTCACAGTATCATTCATGTTCAGGTCTACTGTGTTCTTTCTATACCTTACTTGCTAATTATTTTGCTCTTTCTGACATAGGTAAGAGGTGAAATTGTAGACTTAGAGAACCTAAGGCTATGAAAAAAATTATGACCATCTATGCTGACCTCCTGAATAACGCAGACAAAAGAATTATATTATTCCAAATTAAATCTATAAAATCCTGCTAAAGCAACAATTTATTGTATTAAATAACTTCTAATTCCAATTTAAAAGACTTCAGGCTTTAAAGAGCATATCATATTCCTATACCATTTGTTCCACTGTTTAAGTACCCTAACTATAAAATTAAATCTTATCTAAATCTGCCTAACTTAACCTAACATGCATCAAACTGCTCAGCCTTCTACCAGATGCAAGAGCCTGCCACCAGAAATCTCCTCTAGGGTGCTGTAAGTTTTAATTAACTCTTTTCTTAAATTTCTTTTGTTAAATTAGCATTCTAGTTTATCTCAGTCATGGTGAGCTGAGGAAGATAATATTAATCCAATTTAGCAAATATTTGGAAGAATCAGTAAACCCAAGCTTACGGAGAAACTTATGGGCAAAACATATACATTGAAAACAGAAGGAGAAAGACAGAAGCAATCACAAAGCTGGGAAAATGATCTTACATTAGTTATCAAGTCTGCTTTCAAAAAAATATCATTGGACTGAACAATTTCATCATTGTATTCTTTCAAAAGATTCGATTGTTTGAAGTAAAACTCTATTTGAATCACTTAATAATTTCTACAGAACTGAAATATTTTTACTTGCAAATGAATTGAATATAATAAAAAAAATTAAAAATAATTCAAACTTTTGGTATTTACCATGAGTTAATATACTCATTCGTTCCTAATCTTTCAACAGTATTTCACCACTGCTTTCTTCCTAACTGTCATAATAAGCATGCCTACGTCAGTTAATATGTACTGAAATAAAAACAACTAAACAGAATAAAAATGTTTAAAATGGAGCCCCAAGGAACAGCTGAGGAAAAGGGCAAGGTTTCTTACTTTTACTAGAAGTTTAGACTGACCTACAGGTTAAAGGTTCTATAACACGCTAACAACATGGTTTCCTTTAGGGTATAGTTTTTGGAAACTTACCAAGACAAATTTTAGCTCCTTGTACAATTCTAACCCTGCTTGCTATACAAACTTCTTTGCTTCATTCAACTCCTTCCATAAACTCATGACTGCCACAAAGACTGGAAGAAGTTAAATTATTTTTCTAACTCACAGTGAAAATATAATATTTACCATTTTCTACAGCTCCATTCTTTTCATTATGTGAACAGGATTTTGTCTCCTTTGTAAAACACCAACATAGTTTAAAATATATAATGAATAATTATTATATCAATATTTTAAAAATCAAGGTTCAATGCCACATGTGTTTCATAAATTTCCTACAAGTTAGCTAAAACAGTATCATGTTTGACCAAGCCAGATTTTCACATGAAATTGATAATTATACAGAGTTATGCTTGAAGATTATATCACTGAAAAAATGATAAGGCTGAAACCTTATAATGATCAACAGAAAGAAACGTATTCAAAAAAGTACAGAAACAGGAAATTATTTTCCGGAACAAGAAGAAAAATGCTATCAGGATGAAAATATAAAAGAAAAGTGACCTAACCAATTGTAACCAAAGTAAAACTGAAACACTCTGTTCAGAGAGAGGACTTTTTCTGAAGTGTTACATTAGTCAAAATAAAGTAGGCAATTTGAGAGAAGTCTGAATGAACAGAAAGCTGGAATTTTAACAAGAAAACTCAGATGTTGACCAGATCTTATTCCTAGGGACTCTGAACCAAATGTAAGTCTCAAAATTATTTTTTTTGTTCCAAACGAGAATGGTTAATTGCATACTTAGGAATTAAAACAGCTGTACTGCAAGAGACAAGAACCACTAAGTAAAAATATAAGAGAGACAGGACCTCAAATGCAATTTCTCTGCTGGTCTTTCCTGTCTAATATCACTCTTAAAAGAATAATATTGGATGCCTATATAAGACTAAAACCCACTGAAAAAAATTGTTCCTTTGTAGTAAGTACCTCGTTCATCCTATGACTAATAATGCAAATACTTTGCTTTCTATGAAAAAAAAAAAAACAAAAACAAACCAAAACCAAAAAAACATCAGAGGAAAAGTTAGTGCTATCTCTTTTTCTCCATACTTTTGTATGGAAAAAAAGAGGTACATGTGATGTTATCTGTTTATTCATTCATCTTGCTTTACTTAGCTTTAAATGAGCATATTCTACAGGATTTAAGTAGCAGAAGCGTGGTGACCTATATGGAAGCAGGTCATGTACTGCTATGTGCCAGTCAAAACTGGCTCCAGCCTGTCCTAAACAAAAACAAAACAAAACAACAAAACAAACAAACAAACAAAAAAACCACAAAAAACCAAACCCCAAACAAACAAAAAGAAAAGGTGGAGAAAACTTCAGTCTACCAGGGGAGCACATGGCATCCCTGCTCAGACATATTTAAGACAATAGCAGCAGGTGTGGGGAGCTGGAAACATGCTTGGTGGGGGTGAGACACACACCTCCCATTTCTGCCTTATCTCCAAAAGAAGATCCCTGCTCAGCCAAGCTGGCCTTCTGCCTTGTCTGCTTGACTTCTGACTTTTTAGAATTGCCTGTTCCTTTGCCTTTAGGAGGTGATGCTTAAAAAGTGACCAGCACTGACGGACCCCAGCACCTTCAAAAGCATTTTCCCAAGGGATCTGACTCATTAGTTTCCTGAGCAGCCTGAAGTCTGCTCTCCTCGTGTCTAGGGTTGAAGCTTTGCTGGTACATTTCCTCCAGTCAACAGATTTTAAACTTGACTTCTTTGTGGTCATTGTGGCCAAGACAGCCATCAATCTCCACTTCACTCACCAGACCATGTGTTAACAAGTAACAAATCAAGGAATGCCTCCTTCCTATTCAGCTCTCTTAGTACCTTTACCACATAGTTGTCATCCAGGTATTTTAGGAATTGTCTGCACCTGTTTGAACCAGGGCAGGAAGGGACTATTTGCTTATGAAAGTGTATGTCTTATTGGTTGTAATTTTCTTCTTGACAATCAAAGGAGTAACCAGAGATTCATGTTTGATGAAAATAAATTACCTCACGTAAAATTCCCCAACTCTAGATTGTCTCATCACTATATTACCTTAAATTTTAATACAGTGACTTAGTTCTACTCAATTTGAGAGCAACTGAGTTCACAAAGATATTACAGCTATTGTGGTACTCAGTAAATGGGGAGGACCAGGGGACAGAAGAGCAGGGATAATTTCTATTAATTCCCTGACTGATAGAAGAACAAGGAGACTTTAGATGTTATTCACTTTGACAATAGCCAGCAGGCCATTCAACACATGCATTCTTTGGAATAAGTCAGAGCATATGATGCCTTTTGCCCAGCCAACAGAAGCAAAAGTAAACTAAGTTTCAAAAGGACATGAGAAAGATGTAAACAACTGCAGTAGGATTCAAAGTATATCAAGTGAATATATAAGGATATAAGGGGTACTGTTTTAGAAAGTCCTAGGGAGATCTAAGGGTATTACTAAAATATGCCAAAGAAACAGGGAGGTTAGCAAAAAGCTTGATGTAGGGGAATATACAATACCCTCCCGAAAAAAACCCAACCAAAAATCAAAGAAAACATTAATTTTCACTGAACAAAGTATTACACTACTCTAACAATAGAGAATTAACATGGAAAATGAGAGGTATGGGTTATCTTCTCACTGTGAAGATGGATGCTTTAATTTCATGGTGCTCTGGCCACCAAGGATGGGTAGAAAATGGGGTACCATTCACCATTCCTGCAGCTGCTGCCATAGGTAGTCAGGAATGTAAGACACCTGGGACCGAGTATGACACCATGAGAAGTTTGTTTTCCTGTCCTTGTTCCCAAGAATATTTACTTAACTCCACAAGATCCACTCTTACAATCTCTCAGATTTCACTGTAAAATGACAGAAAGTTATTTTGATGACAATCATGGCAGCTTCCTTCATCACTCAATTGCTAATTATTTTTTTATAACAATTTTGATACTATTTCTCATTCGGTTTTTGCTATTGGCAAGATGCTCCTTGTAAGACTATGCTACATTCTTAACTTTTACTGGGGGGGAAAAAAAGTATTTTACCAATAGAATATTTTAACAAACTAATTAGTATGAACTTGAAAGCTATTAACTTATTGAAAAAGCTATTAGCATATTTTCATTATGCTATCTTGCAAATTAAATATCTATGAGACTCCAGAATCAGGTCTTTATTCTGAGAGGAAATGTCTCTGCTAAGGAGATTAAATTTTTTTTAATTAAAAAAATAAGGTAACTTGACAAATGTGTATATGTTTCCCTCACACATATTTGTAAGTGGTGTTCATTGTACAGCAAATGTTCAAAGACATCAGACTTTGACATATTCTAAAACTTAGTACTTCAGCTCCCCAAGTGACAGATCCTCGCTTTTTGTCTGGCATATTTCTATGCTCATCCCAGATTGCATTTCCCATTTTTGTTAAACCAGGGAGAGAATTACACATATGGACATCAAGAAAAATATTGCATTCACTCAAAAAATGAAGTACAGAGGAAATGCTTTGTCCCTATTAAAAGTGAGGAAATGTTTTGCTTAAAACTGAAAGCTCATCACAATTTAAAACAAAGGTTTAAGATAGGGCATACGGGATGAACTACCTCAACACTGTGCTTTCATGAATCCTGCAGAAATTCTCCCACCTTTAGACAAGTTGTGAATCTCTGCAAATTATGTTTTGCATATATTCAGCAGGAAGTTCATTCCAAAAGCAAAAGTCTCTTCAAAAAAATATCCCTACTGAGTATTCTCCAAACTGGAGATGAAGGAGGTAAGCCAGCCCTTTGTAGTTGCCTCTGTTCCAGTCTGTTACAATGCCAAAGACAAGAATAGACAGCAAGGGAACATTTCCTTCTGCGCCTTTTGTTCCTTCACTAATTGAGCACTGAGAGTTCACAGATGAGAGAAGCACAAAAGAGGCAAGAAAGACCAAAGACAATTACGTAGATTAGACAGACAACTGCTACTGGAACAATGATACAAAAGGTCAGAGGGAAAAAAAACAGCAGTAGGGGGAGAAACTAAGATGAGACAGTTTTAGACCTGTATTTGCTCGTGAAGGACAATACGCAAAGTCAGGACACAAAGTAAGGTGAGGCTATGGGTTAAGCAAAATGAGAAAAGATGTCAGAGAAAGAAAAACTGTGTTAAACAGATGATATCAGCTGAGTGGGGGTAGAGTACAGTTCTGTACCAATATGACACATCCTGCTCAGAAACCAGAACTCAATCTGAGTTTGCAAACTCTACAGTTTTCAGTGGTCGGCAAAGAATATGCTTTAACAGCCTCTAGAGTAGGCCCTTGTACAGATGATTATCGTTAGTGCTCTCTCAAATTAAGTACCAGATGTTTGTATTATCACAATGACCTATGTGAAGATCAATATAATTCCACATCATGGATTTTTTTTTAGTTGGCTTCACTTTAAAACTTAGCAGTTTATATTGATAAAACTACAATTTTTCTGAGTGATCGTTTTCTAACTGGATAATATTATTTCCCGAATTACTTTTATCCCTTCCTTCATATCATAAATCACTGCTAGAGAAGCAGTGGTATTCTATCTAAAACTGACATACAGTTGAGGTGGCACCACCAGTAAGAGGGTAAATATTGTTTAAAGATCTTTTTAGTGCTTTGCAGAAAATATCACCATCACTGTCCCAAACCAATAAATAATCCTGTTGTTGGATAAAACATATACTGAATTTGTCCTTTCACAGACAAATAAAATCTTGCTGAATAAACGTAAGATACCAAGATCCCACTGATCATACATAATGAGGTGAAAAAACTAATCTATTAAATTCCCTTACCAAATACAAAGTCATTTAAGAAAAATATCCTTCACAGTAAGTCAATTTAAAAAAAAAAATCCATATTGTAAAAGCAATCTTTCTATTTATCATGTTTTCCTCATCTAGATAATCAGAAAGATAAGAGGAAGATGCGTTTTGATGAATGTGGCCCCAATTTTTTCTATTCAATTTTTTCTATATTTTTCATCATTGGGAGGTTCATAAAATAGTATACCTTCTTCCTTAGTTGCATGTAACACTAAAATGAAGTTTACAGAAGAGTCTAGAATTTAATGTTGATCTTTTTATTATCATCAAATATAATGTAGTCACACCGTACTGTTCCTGCTCTTGTGAAAACCCACACAAAATGGGAGACACTTCCTACAGTGCTGTGAAGATCTAAAGGGACAAAGGATGCCAAGAATTTAAACTGGAAATTTTAAAATGAGGAGAATACTTACCAAAGGATGGTCTCCCCAAAATGAATGAGAGACACAAATAAGAAAAACTGTGTAGCTTCCTTATCTTGACCTATTGTTCTGAAGAAGAATCTTAGGTCTCATTTCAGAAAAATGTTGACTGCAAAGCACAGAAAGCATATTTGTTGCATTAATAGGTGCCATTTTACACAGTTATTTTTCAGATTAAAACTGCATTTTACAGTGATGCAAAGAACTGCAAAGCTGAAAAGAGGGATTATAAAACAGAAAGGGTGCTCTTCAGTTTAGGAAATATTTCTATTGCTCTCCAAAGACATTTATTTCATCCACCATATAGCATGTGTCAAGAGTTATGCTGATCTTTCACTGGGAGCTAAGTACCCCGATAGTTTTTACATTACCATGCACCACAATAGCAATCCTTGACATTGGTTATAAGTGTCAGATGGAGCCTTCATTAATTGTCATCATCTTTAAGACATAAAAGAAACCTTCTCTTCTTGAATGTTATTACACAAAAAGTGTACATGTTATCTATATACAGCAAGTGCAAAAATGTTTTGTATTGTAATAATAATCATTTAGAATATATGGGATAGAAAGTGTACTATTGTTAAACTGTCAGTCAAAACCCCTGTTAGACAAGGATAGAGCATCACATCCATCTATAACAGCCTTTTCTGTCAGTCAAATGTGTTGTTCTATACAAATCTAGCACCAATTTGATTTTTAAATTGGTAGAGGCTCTAAAACATTATTCTGATGTGATACCAATGTGATCTAAGTTGCTGTTGATATCGGAATACAACACAGGTTTCCTCTCAAATCTAGTTCTGCTTCTGCTTTTAGACATCTGCATAATGTAGATGATTTTGCATATATAAGTACGTGAACAGTCAATTTAAATTTTTCTTTCATTATGTTCCAAAGAACATAATGTTTGTTGATCATCTCTAATTTGAAATAAAACATAATTTGCAAAGTCTGTATAAGGGTGATGAAATTATTATTAACATGGACCCTACAAAACCCAACAAATACTCCTGTTTATCAATCCCTTACCTTCATTCAGAACTAGATCAGTCCCTTTATCTCAGCTATGAGCAACTGCAGCTTATGAAAACTGAGTTAAAGAGCACTGAATTCCCCCAGCATTTGTCTGTGACATTAGCCATAGGATGAACTGAATGGGACATGCTATTCACTCATAAATCAATGCAGTTGAACTCCGTCTCTTGTCCCATTGAAAAACTGAACACAAATAAAAAGTACAGTTGAAATTTAAATTTTATTGTAAAAAAATACAAAATAAAAAAATAAGACAAGCTCTGGCTCTTCTTAACCTATTCCCATGCACATCTGACACCTGCAATTTTTGTACTAACTTACTAATTTTTGTGTCTGAGTTCAACACAAGCTTGAGAAAACAAATCAATCCCTGCACAGACTACTAATAAATTTAATCATCCTTTTTCTTCTGTCTTTGAAGTGTGCAAGTAGGGGTAAAAAAAAGTACAGATTACCAAAAGCAGTGTTAGGTTTATCTCATATTTTTAATTTCTGGTTTTAATTTCATATAGGAATCATTAATCTAGAATGATTTGTTAGCATCCTTATAATTATTTGGGCATATGTAATGAACCAGACCTTTTCCATGGGCATAATCAGTGACTTTCAATACAGTTGGCATACACAACAACTTTATGGAATTTAGAACCTAACGACAAGGTTCTAAAATCCTAAAGAGTTCTGGGGGCATGTTCAAACAAATTGCTATTGAGATGATATCACCAATCTCTTTTCCACTTGTGACAGGTTCAAACAAATTTCTACTGAGATGGTATCAGAAATCTGTTTTCCACTTGCACTGTTTCAGTAACACCCACAATCAAAAATCAAGGGTGCCAATGCCTAAACCAACCCTGTTCTCAAAACACTAAAACTAACAACTGTTAGTGAAGGACTATGAAACGGAGAGGCTAAAACACAAGCTCAAGTTTTAGTTTACCAGCCCAGCTAACTTTCTATATTACCAAGGTAAAACAGTTGGCTACAGTAACTCTCAGTATATTAGACTTAGAACTAAATTCTGTACAGAACTACTCAAGACTACTTTTCAAAATCAAACTCAAAAAAAAAAAATCCCAATACCTTACTTTTGTTTTTAGCTTCAACACCTTAACTTCCCAGTAAACCACCTAATATTTCCATGACTCATTTAAAATTTAACACAAAAAATCTCTTATAAGGTATAGCTATTTAATTCATTTCAGAACTATGAATGATTAATACAAAAGCAATTTCTAAGGCAATCAAGTTTATGCATAAAAATTAAAAATATTTAATTAATGCAGTTAATATTTATTGCAGTATCTACTTACATAGTATTTCAAGGGAGACAAAAAATAGACAGCTTGCATACTGGTACTGTGTACTGTCTTTCCATTCTATAAAAACTGTCATTTACTCAGCATAGC
Organism: Chiroxiphia lanceolata; assembly: GCF_009829145.1. Taxonomy (NCBI): domain Eukaryota; kingdom Metazoa; phylum Chordata; class Aves; order Passeriformes; family Pipridae; genus Chiroxiphia; species Chiroxiphia lanceolata. The sequence continues at coordinate 31,400,648 of NC_045637.1, forward strand.
GCTCTGTATGTATTCAATTGTTTAGTCTTAAAACATTTCATGTGGTCAGTCATGTTATGCTGCTTCTGTTCATGTGCTTTTTAATTCAAGATAGGGATAAAAACTGGTCAATCTCAATTACCATCTGAAACATCTGAACTGGCATTTCAAAGCTCTTTGACAATGAAAGAGTCTCAACAAGGTAACTACACAATTTACACAATCATGGAATGGTTGAGGTTGGAACAGAGCTTTGGAGGTTGTCTCATCCAACCTCTCACCCAAAGCAGGCTGTTAAGAGCTGTGTCCAGTTGAGTTTTAACTATCTCCACGGATGGAGGCTCCATAACCCACCTGGGCAATTTAGGATTAGTTAATCCTGGGCTCCAGGATTAGATCACCCTTAAAATATGGGGAATAGGATTAATTACTCACACTCAATCAACCATTATACTGTCAAAAATAATATAAGCATAGTTATTTTGGAAAAAGAAGAAAAAAATCCAACTAAATCCTTTTGACAAATTTGCTTATTCTGCTTAGAAAATTGGTCTATAGATAATAGCAAAACATAGATTATTTTTTTCCCAGCAGAAGCTTCCTTCATGAGAATGCAGATGCTTGACACTACGTAAAAAATACAGAGGACACAACTCCTGTCTCTGGGAGTTTAGAGTGTGCTATCAAAGCAAAATTTAGGGCAAAGAATCTCAAGTACATAGAAACACATTTAAAAATTTGGAAATATTTGGAGTTTGTCAGGGTTACAAAACAGAACTATTCCTTTCTTTTTATGGATAAGCATACATATAAAAACTGAAATGAGCTAAGGTTTGTTTTCATTTTTAGCTTTTTTTAACAATATAGCCTAAATATAACACTATTAAGATTAACTATTCTTTTAAAAAATATACTGGAGAACTAATCACAAATTACTAAAAAACTCAAGGAAATTAATGTTTGAAATTTCCATGAGAAAGAAAATTGATTAAACTATACAATATATTTTACACATTGGAGTCAAATGTAAGAAAGTATATTTACAAAACAGTTCACAAGATTTTTCCAAGTATTCTAAATTACAGAGCTAAAGACATTACCATCACAGTCTCAGTGGAATGAAGGGGAACATAATTACCAAAGACAAGGCTGAGTACTTAACACCTTTTTGCCTCAGTTTTCAACAAGACAGGTCATCCTCAGGACAACTGGCCTCCTGAGCTGGTAGACAAGGATGGGGAGCCAAACAACCCCCCTGTAATCCAGGAGGAAGTTAGTGACCTGCTGAGCCACTTGGATCTTCACAAGTCTATGGAACCAGATGGGATCCATCCCAGGGTGATGAGGGAGCTCATCAAGCCGCTCTCCGTCATTTATCAACAGTCCTGGATTACCACTGAAAGTCCCACATGACTGGAAGTTGGCCAGTGTGACAGCCATCCACAAGAAGGGCTGGAAGGAAGACCTGGGAAACTACAGGCTGGTCAGCCTGACCTCAGTGCCTGGCAAGGTTATGGAACAGATCATCTTCAGTGCTATCACACGGTACCTATAGGACAGAGAGGGGATCAGAGCCAGCCAGTATGGATTTAAGAGGGGCAGGTCCTGTCTGACCAACCTGATCTCCTTTTATGACCAGGTGACCTGTCTGGTGGATGAGGGGAAGGCTGTGGATGTAGTTTACCTGGACTTCAGCAAAGCCTTTGATACCATCTCCCATGCCATACTTCTGGAAAAGCTGGAAGCCCACAGCTTGGACAGGGGCACTCTCTGCTGGGTTAAGAACTGGCTGGAGGGCCAGGTCCAGAGTGGTGGTGAATGGTTCTGCATCCAGTTGGTGGCCAGTCACTAGTGGTGTCCCCCAGGGATCAGTGTTGGGCCCAGTCCTGTTTAATATCTTCAATGATGAACTGGATGAGGGGATTGAGTCCACCATTAGCAAATTTGCAGATGACACCAAGTGTGGGGGGAGTGTCAATCTGCTGGAGGGTAGGAGGGCTCTGCAGAGGGACCTAGACAAGATGGATAGATGGGCTGAATCCAATGGTACGATGCTTAACAAGACCAAGTGCCACTTTGGCCACAAAAACCCCAACTACAGGCTGGGGACAGAGTGTCTGGAGAGCGACCAGGCAGAAAGGGACCTGGGGGTTCTGATTGACATGAAGCTGAACAGGAGTCAGCAGAGTGCCGAGGTGGCCAAGAAGGCCAATGGCATCCTGGGCTGTATCAGGAACAGTGTGGCCAGCAGGACCAGGGAAGTGATTCTGCCCCTGTACTTGGCACTAATTAGGCCACACCTTGAGTACTGTGTCCAGTTCTGGGCCTCTCAGTTTAGGAAGGATACTGAGGTGCTGGAGCAGGTCCAAAGGGCAATGAGGCTGGTGAAGGGACTGGAGCACAAGCCCTATGAGGAGCTGGGGATATTCAGCCTGGAGAACAGGAGGCTCAAGGGAGACCTTATTACTCTCTACAACTACCTGAAAGGAAGTTGTAGCCAGGTGGGGGCTGGTATCTTCTCCCAGGCAACTATCAGTAGGACAAGAGGGCAGTTTTAAGATGTGCCAGGGGAGGTTTAGGATTACGAAGAAATTCTTTATGGAGAGAGTGATCAGACATTGGACCGGGCTGTGGAGGGAGGTGGTGGATTCACTGTCCCTGAAGGTATTTAAGAAGAGATTGGATGTGGCACCTAGAGCCATGGTCTAGTTGACAAGGTGGTGTTGGGTCACAGGTTGGACTCGATAATCTCAGAGGTCTTTTCCAACCTAGCTGATTTTGTGATTCTGTGTGATTCTATGAAATTTGCTACTGTAAGAATCACATAAGGGCAAAAATAAAATAATTATATTAACAAAAAAAAAACCCACCCAAAAATATGCCACGAGGTCTGTTACTTCATAAATAGTAAAACTAAATTGTGAAATTGAATTTATGTAATACCCTTATCTGATAAAAGAAAAAAAGAAAATTATCAACTTTAAGCCCTTCTTTTCCTCCAGAATATAAATATTAAGATTCATTCTTTCCTCAAATCTATATTTTCAAAGAAGACTACATCATGGTCGATTTTCAAATGCACGGAGACAGGGAATAAGACACACAAATTTTCACAGTGACTATCTGATTCTAATTATTATTTTGATCTATAAAAATGTCAAATGTCTATACAATGTCAATTTGCCTACTGTACAATCTTTTCCACCAAAAAACATACCAAATTTTTTTCATTACCAATGCACTGTCTTACACATCATAAACTATGGAACAGAATCAGTTCTCTTGACAGATCTGCATCATCACCAGGACTTCTGCTCGGCTGTACCAGATAGATACTATGATTTTTTCTCCTCCTGTGCTGTCATGATTATGCCAACAGAATACAGTTGGATGCACCAAACATAAAATTCCAAAGTATAGAACAGATATTAATTTATGTCTGTAACACTAAGAAGCAAGTAGATATTTTACATACCTGGAAATCAAAGAAAGGTGAAGTGCTTTGTCTAAAGGCACTTGGAAGAAACGAGTAACAAAGCCATAATTAAAATTCAACATCAAGCTTCAGGTTAATCCTTGAGACTTAACTGCCTTTTTTCAAAGTGCATGATTTGCAACATCAAAATAAGAATCAATTCAGTCTTTTCTCACTACATCCTTTAATGATAAAATAAAACACCACATTCAGCTTCTTCCCCTGTACTCACACGAACAATCATCTTTCTTAGGAATCAAACTCATGAAATCATTTTGAATTACAAAGAACAATTACAAAGGAAGTCAAGTCACACATAAATTTGAATTCCACATTTGATTTGGCCTGTACCTCTGTGTACTGAGAGACTCACAGGAAAACACACATACGTGCTGGGTATGCTAGTATACCAACTTATACTAGACCAATTTAATTAGTTTGCTTTCAATGCAAAGGTGCAGCACCTCAGCAATTATGAGATCGTTAATACAACAGAGCATAACAGTACCTTTAGAGATCTTGTCTAACCTCTAGGCACACATATAACTCCCATTAAGACTAATGGGAGTCACATGTGTGTATCCAAGAGAAAAGAGACCCATTAAAACTGATACAACATATCCATTAATCTTCAGGTCACTCTTAAGGTCAAACATTATAAAAATGTTTATGAACAGTACTTACTAGGTATTCACAGTGGCTACTTTGGTTTTGGTACAGACCTGTGAGCAGTTAAGGCCACGGAAAATGTCTGCATTAAAAGCATCACCATGTTTCAAGTAGTGGCACAGAAATTTGAGAGTGCTTTTCTGTAGTCAAAGAGGACATTTTTCTATCATATCCTGAAAGAATTAGAAGGATAGAAATGACAGAGAAGGTTAGACACAAATGAAAACCTTGGACAAAGGTATGCTGCAGCTTTTCATTTTTCTTCCATCCCCCACTCTTTCTTCATATTTCAGTCCCTTAGTTGTGGTTTTCCACTTCAGGAAGAATATTAATAGCAGTGACTGAATTCCTAATCTGTGCAGCCTGCTACAAAGACACTACAAATAACATTTTGATTATTGAATCACCAGCAAAGCACAACAATTCAAGTACTGCTTGCAGGGTGTAAAGGGTGTTTATAGTTTTTCAAAGAGAAAGGTAACTTCAGTTTACTCTCTGTTTCATTCAACATATCTGAAAATTCCCTTTTTAATCACTAGAGGAGTTTAAGCAAGCATGCTCTTTTCCAGTTTAGAAAACGATAAGTCTGTGAAACCGATCTGTTTGGCAATGAATTTGCAGTCTTCGTCCACACTGAATCCTGGAGAAGAGAGAGAGAGCTCTCACCAGCATGAGGGCCAGATGATCTCCGTATGAACAGAGCAGAAGGAACAGCAGGAGGAAATGTGTCAGACGAGTACAGAAATGAAAAAATGAGGACAAAATTCAGATATTAAATACTCCTATTTGTTTGCTGTTTCTTTCAGGAACTAGAATAAATGAGGAAAAATGGCTTCATCAAGACTTACTCATGAACTATTCTGAAAGTCATCTTCCAGAACTCATGTCAAAACTCTTACTCTGTATGTGAGACTTGTTCAGCACTGCCCTATTACACTTCCTGTTACAGGGTCTGCAAGTATTCCAAACACTGACAACTTAGCATCGCAACTTTTGTTCAGAGACCTCACGAGACACAGATAGTCAGCTGCACCTGCAGTGTCAAGTCAAAACAGAGGCAAGCTTCCACCTAGAAATCACAGCTCCCAGAGACAGTCACAATATCAGCCCACCAAGAAATAGCACATTGCTTTACTCTTGAGCTTCTCTATTGCCTTTCTCTGCTATGCCCATATAACATAGGGTCTCACTTCAGAAGATTTTAGATGCTGATAAGCTCTCCAGTGTCCTGCACAAGGAAATGTTTTTGTTGCTAATTCAAATATACAATGATAAATAAATGATAATAAATTAATATCATGGTTCAATTAATTACCCTTCTGCAGAAATAAATCATTACATGGTTTTGTTTTAAAAACAAATAAAAAATTACCCCAAATACCTTGGTGTATATAGTAAACTACCTAAACATTTGAGGGCGATTGTTTTTCCTTCATTAATGGTCATAAGCTTTCCACTGCAACATTTTTTTGTGAAACAGAAGTGCCTTCCTAGCTCAAAAGATTTTGCTTAAAATGTATTTTTCATAGAAAAGACCTGATCCCCCTTTTGTGAAATCAGCCAAGTGAATTAGCCTTATTCACTTCAAACAGGTCTTCTAAAAGAGGAATCACTCATTGTTGACAAAGTTAGGCATCTGTCTTGCTTTAACATTATGAAAAATTACATGTAAATCCTGAACAAAAGTGTTTTTTTTCAAGATCTTGATATTCATAAAGGCCTATACTTCGTTTTGGGGCACCTCAAGTAGTCCAGAGTGCCATCTAATTTCTCATCTGCGAGTTAGAAGAAAACAGTACAGAATCCATCAACATATGCCTATGGGCTCCCAGTCTCCTCAGCACAGACAACCTCAGCAAGGTATCTGAAGAACTGTGACTCTTAATGTCACCTGTGAATCTGTGCTCGTGAATATGTCACAACTAAATACAGTTACAGTTTGGAAATAAATAAACCTCTATTTGAATATCTTTTAATCCCTACGTTTAATAAATATTACCAATTCCTATCAACCTGTTCATAGAGTTCTCTTTAATTTGCTTTCTAGAACTGTAATAGCCAACTTTTCAATGCAGTTTTCCCCAAGGTGTACAATTCATCCAAATAATAGCTCTGAGTCACCCAAAACACCTTCAACCCGTTCTCAGCAGGAGAACCTGGCTTACACTGACGCCAGTTACAAAGCGAGCAGCCACCCAACCAACAGTGCTGGCGTGTTACTGATGGGGAAATACCCGCCCGCAGTATTTTTAGGACGTTGCCACATTTCCTCCAGAGTCAGCACAGTTTCTACTCTCACAGCCCTGTGATTCCCGCCAGTAAATCCTCCACAGGCCGCTCGCCGCCCACGGGCTGTGCCTCGGGCTGGCCCCGGCTCCAAGCGGCTCGGCCTCGCCTTCCCCGCACCACTTCGGTGACCACCCCCAACCCGAGCCGGAGCCTCTCCACGGCCCCATGGGCGACCAGGAGCCCCTGCTGGCGCTCGCCGAACTGCAGACGGCGGAACCGCAGCTCGAGTTCCCCCGGGACGCCTGACCCGGCATCGCAGGCCCCGCATCACGCGGACACTCCAACTGCCCGGCGGCCCCGCTCGGCCTTGGAGCCGTCCCGCCCCTACCGCTCCCATTGGCTGTTTGTTCTCCCCCGAGCCGCTGATTTGCTCCTCGGCCTGTCAGTCAGGCAGGGCGCGCGCCCCGCCCCGGCACAGCCACCGTGCGGAAGACCCTCTCGCGCGCCGTCCCGGTGTCTCCGGCGCTTCCTGCGCAGCCGCGCGGGCGGCACCGCGGTCACTGCGGGCCGAACCGCCGCCCGGGAGCGGCCCCTGCCCCGCGCCGGGTGTCTGAGCGGAGACTGCCCAGGGCGGCCCCGTCCGCGCAGAGCTTCGCCGGGAGGTTAGAGGCAGAGCCCGGCGGCGGCGCAGGTCAGTCGGGCCGCGGGGCGGGACGAGCCGGAGGGGCTGCGCTGGGCGGTGGCCGCGGCCTTTGGCGGATCCCGGTCAGGCTCCTCCCGCGGCCCGGCAGGCCGGGGCAGTGCCGAGCGGTCAGCCCCTCTGGGTCAGTCTCCGGCTCTGCTCCAGGGCCTGCCTGTAGGAACTTGTGTTCAGCCTCCTACCCTCCCCGTGCGCCTCCCTGCCGGGAGTCCCACTGGCGCTCAGGCTCCTGGTGCAGCAGAAGGATGGCGAGGGTTCTGGCTAGGCCCGGGCGTACGGGAAGAGAGGACGGAACCTGGGGACAAGCTTCATAGAGAGGACAAGGTATAATATCTTGTCAGAGGAGTGTTTTCGTCTGAGTTCTTATTCTGATGTCAGTTGAGAGAGTGAAGCGTTTATAATCTCCAGGGCTCTTTCCTGTGACTGCGTGCTATAGGTGACAAGGTTTCCTGTAGGAAACCTGCTAAAGGTGAGGGTGGCACCTTTCCACTTTCTGTTTATCCAATTTTGTGTAGCCTGTAAGTAACAGACCGTTGGTCTTCCACAAAATGAAGGTGGATTTATTCTGAATGGCCAGTGTGTTTTGACAGAGGGCTGAATTCTGCTTATGACATTGTCCATGCTAGAAACCATAACACTATATGCTTTTTGTGTGATCTTCGCCTGTCAGTGGGAGGGAGGTGTTCACTAAGGTCAAAGATTGTCTGGCCAGTTTGTAGTAAAATCTGACTCCAAAGTATTTTGCCATTTGATTTTACTGGAAGTTAGTGAATTCTTGTCAATCTTTTTTGAGCTGTTATTAACATGTAGTTCAACAACAGTTGCAATATTAGACTAGGAGTTGAGAGCTATTTCTCTGTAAGACTAATACTATTTTTAGTCTTTATGAAGATATGTTTTATTAGTGCTTTCTTCTATAGAATCTTTTTTATCTTTCTGCTTTTGTTTCTATTCATCAGCATCTTGTTTTTTGGTTCCTGGATGTCCACCATCACTAGTTTATCTAATAAAGTGATTAGTAGGAGAACAGATGAAAATTTCATTGCTGGTACCTTAACTGGAGTAGCAGATAAACTGTTAAGGGGATTAAAAATTCACATCTGATTTTTATTTTTTGTTCGTTCATGCTGCATGAAGTCATCAATTTCAGTTACTTGCTGTGAAGTTAAATTCATACCTGTAACATGTGTAAATTAACTCATTAAAAGGGGTTTTTTTTCATTTTTAATTTTTGGTAGAAATTGAATAGACCGGTAGGGCACATAATCAAGAGTTTTGGAGGGATTTAACACTTATATTTTAGTTCTTCTGGAATTTACTACAGAAATAGATGATCATGTCAGTTATTGGAACACCTGCTTTGGTTGCTAGTGCTTACTAGCTAGTGCTAGTAAGAATACTTCTTTGGAGTTAAAAAGTTGTATTTTCCACAAACCCTTTCTTTGGAGAGAATAGTTCAACACTTGTGTCTGTGGTGATTTACATGGAGAAGAGCCAGTGGTGTACATGAGAGATTACACCATGAGTAAACTAGTTCAGTTTTCTGTAGGAAAAAAAAAATTTCCAATATTTTGCTATCCTATACGTTACAGTAATGTTTTTTAAATAATTTGTCTTCTTCTGGGTGAATCAGATGGTATTTTTATTGCTAACAATTATCAGAAGTTTATATCTGCCTGTGCAAACATGCTTCAGAAAGCAGCATTATGTTTTGTTTTTAAAAATCTTAAAAATTTTAATAGCTTATGCATTTCATGTCCCTAAACTCGACACTGGTGAGGCCACACCTCTAGTACCGTGTTCAGTTGGGGGCCCCTCACTGCCAAAAGGACATTGAAGTGCTAGAGTGTGTCCAGCAAAGGGCAACAAGTCTTATGAAAGGTCTGCAAACATGTCTTATGAGGAACAGCTGAGGGAGCTGGGTTTGTTTAGTCTCAAGAAGAGGCTCAAGGGGGACCTCATCGCTCTCCACAACCACCTGAAATGAGGCTGTAGTGAGGTGGAGGCCTGTCTTACCTACCGTGTCTACAGTGAGAGGACAAGAGGAAATGGTCTCAAGCTGAGACAGGGGAGATTCAGATTAGATATTAGAAAAAAAGTTTTGCATTCTTAGGGTGGTCAGGTATTGGAATAGGGCTGCCCAGGGAGGTGGTGGTCACCGTCCCTGAAAGTGTTTAAGAGGTGTCTGGATCTGGCACTGGGTGATGTGGTTTAGGGATAGTGGCAGTGCTGGGTTGATGGTTGGATTTGATGGTCTTAAAGGTCTCTTCCAACCTTTATGGTTCTATGATTTACACTTCTAATTACCCTGATGCTTATAAGTGTTCTCTGTATCGTTAAGTTATTGACAGTCTGTGGATTGGAAAGTGGAATACATTTCAATCTCTTCATTATGAATGTTTTGCAAGGATGTTATATTATGTCCTCTTTCTTGCCTACCATTCTGGATTGTATTGAGGGAGGCTGAAAGAGGTGGGGTATTGAGGACTTTTTAGAAGTGAGAGTTTGTGTGTATATCAATGTTTTTAAACCTCCAGTCTTATGCATATATATTTGCAGTTTTTAAGGTAAGAATTGAGTATGTTTTTATTGAGTACAGAGCATTGTGAAATTGCATTAATCTGGGACCACAGCAACTGAAATAACCCTTTGGTTAGCCTTTTGCCTCTATTTCTAAGTCCTTTTAGCTTCTAGATCTGCCTTAGTTAAAACTCGTGGGTTTTTATTTGTTGAGATCGTCTTTTTCAGCAAGTGAAGAAAATCCATTCCCATTAATGTTGATATAATTAAGTAAACAAACTCTGCATGAGTGTAAAAATATCTTTTACTTTTGTTAGAAATGTTAAAAACTGTAAAGTAATAATAGCAAACTTATTTATATCTGAATTGGCTCATGCTTAAGTGAGCTACCCTTAGAACTCTGAGTATAGTAGTACAAATATAAAATTTCATCTTCTGAATCTATTTTTAAAAAAATTTAATTTCTTAGGTAATGGGCCTTCAGATGCATTATGAATCTACTCACTTATTAAAAGGCTGTCAAGTAGCTGGTATGGTATGCCTCAGTTCATGTTGGTAGATTATTAAGGATTAGGCTTGATATATGGAATGTCTGTTTTGTGCAGGAGGATGTTTAGATTTGGGAGGGAAATTTTTTATTTGTTTGACAGCTCTGGATGTTTTTCTCCTTTTAGATTCTTCTATTATTTCCCCATCCCAAGACTGTAGGTATAATTTCATTAGAGAATGTAGTGACTCAGAGAAAGGTTTTGATACTTAGCGTGGGCCAGGACATGTAGGAAGTAAATGTTCCTGTAATGGACAAAATTAAATTCAACTAAAACTTGCAAGCAAGTATTAATAGTATATAAAGTCTTGATTGAACCCTCCATAGAATAGAGTAGGAAAGGTAATTCCTATACTCAGGTAGTTTTTGACACTTACTAATCCAAGGACCTTCATTTGGGCTTTGACATCAAATGTTGTGATTTAAGTCAGGAAAGAGATGTATCTCTGTATAACAATCTTTTATAGTCTTGTATCGGGGCGAAGTTGGGATGTTATTTTTCGGTCTGTGTTTGGCCCTAGCCACCTGCGAAAAGTTTATGTTTTCTCCTACCAAGTCTGCTGATAAAGCAGTGAATTTGGCCTTGGAGAGAGAGCTTCTGTGTAAACTATTTTAATTGGTCTGTTGTGATTGGCCCATTGCTCTTCAAGGGCAGTTGGAGGACAAAGTGATGATGATGGTGTTGAAGGCCATCCCCCAGACTCAATTGGAAAGACCCCCCCCCAATTCACTGCGCCTGCGTCAGGGGATTTCCAAGGTGCTCACGCATGCGCAGGAGGGGAGCACTTACATAACAGAAGGGGTGGGATTGAGAGCCCCTGACAGGGCGGTGCTGGCCACACCTCCCCGGGGCAGGTGCTCTCAAAAAACTTTATAAAGGCAGACTCGTGTCTGGTGGGGAGGTGGGCTCTTCACGATGGATCAAGATGCTTTTAGCGGGGACGCCTGCTGGACGTGGGAGCCTGCCACCCCTCCGGACCACGCAGCTGCCGTAGAGAGACTTCATTCCTGGTTAGGATGGGTAAGATTATCTTATAGGTGACACATGGGTGAGTATAGGGTGTCGAGTTATCTTACTTGGGTTTTTGTGCACTTTGTCCTCCTTGACCCTAATTCTTTTCCCTCAGGTGCCTGTTTTTATTCACCTTTTCCCTGTTTGCCACCTTTTTTTCTAATAAATAGCTATTGTTTGCCAATTAGCAGCGGTGTTTGGTTTATTCACGTACCAGGATCCCTTGAACCTGTTTTTCCCTTGGTTTTTTTCCTTCCTTCCCTGTTACAGTCTTCTAAAGAGGAAGTCCTGAAAATCACCAAAGACCGCTACCCAGAGAGTATTTGGGAAGGAAACAGGTTTATGGCTATATATTATCAATACCAAAAATATATTGTAAAATAAATGACTTTTCAATATATAAATTGTCAAGGTGTAGGGAGTGATGTCTCAATCCAATGCTAGCATATATCTGGATATAGTAATGAAGCACACGGTCTTTAGTGGGGAAAAAAAACCATTTAATTACATGTTCAAAATGTGAGAGAGTGGGAATGTCTTTTTTGAAACTTATGAAAGTAGTTTCAAAGCCACGAGGTTCAGAGAAAGTAGAGGGAAAGAAAGATGGACAGCTATCTGAAGGAAGACTAGCAGTAAATTGAACAGTAGACAAAATCAGTCAACAATTTGAGATTATAATTAATGTACCTTATTGCACATATGGTTTATTTCTATTATTGTTATAATGGCCTGCTGTTAAAAAAATTTTAAAAAAATCCTACAGCACTGTTGCACTTGCAATTTCTACATTTATTCAGTGAAAACAGGAATTGGGAAGATTAAAAAAAAAGAACAAATAAATTGTGTCCAGCTAACACTATCTGGTAAGTTTTAGACATAAATACAATTCCATTAAATTAGTTTGCAAGCATGGTGTGCTCCAATAATAATAATAAAAATAAGATGATAATAATAAGAAAATTATGAATAAATTTTTAAATTAAAAGATAGCAGTGTATTTGATAAGAAAGGTTCTTCATGTATTAACAATAAATTTGTTCTGGAATAATATCAGTCTAACTGAAGAGTAAGATATATTACATGATTTTTGATACCTGGCTTCTGAAAACTTTAACAATTTATGGGCAGAGAGGGTATTTTTAAGACTCTCTGGGTAATAACTTTTTCAACAAAGAAGTTCATCATGTTTGTGGCAGTTCAGCAATGTTTCCTTTAAGCTGTATGGTCCCTGACAGAAACTAGTGTAATATATTTCTTATTCATTCCGGATATGCTTAGGAAAGTCAAAGTCTGCCTGGAGTTGAATCTGGTGAGGGATGTCAAAGGCAACAAGAAGTGCTTCTGTAAATACATCAGTAGCAGGAGGACTATGGAAAATGTGGTCTCATGGCTGAATGGGACAGGGGCTCTGATGAACACAGAATGTGGAAAAGGCTGAGGGGTACTGAAGGCCTTCTTTGTTTCTGTCTGTACTAGCAAAGACCTTCAGGAATTGTAGAATGCAGGGAGGAGTCTGGAGCAGGGAAAATGTACACTTGATGGAACAGATTTAGGTCAGAGAATACTTGAGTAAACTGGACATAGATAAGGCTCTGGGCACTGATAGAGTGCTGAGGGAGCTGACTGATATCACTGATACTCTTGATAATATTTGATTGATCGTGGAGACTGGGAGAAATACCTGTAGACTAGAGGAAAAATTTTAAAAAGGCTGGTGTGTTGTGCTAAAAAGCTGGAGTCTCATTAGTCAGATTGTACTATTGCTTCTGTCTTCAGAAGGGCAAGGAGTACTCAGGGAACTGCAGGCTGATCAGCTTCACCTTAATACCCCAGAAGGATGGAAGGTGATGGAGCAACTAATCCTGGAAACCATTTTAAGACACATTAAAGACAAGAAAGTGATCTGGAGTAACCAGCAAGCCATTCTTGACTAACCTGATAATGTTCTACTATGAAATGACTGGCCTGGTAGACAAGTGGAGTGCAGTAGATACTTGTTTCAGTAAGGCTTTCAGCTGCTGAAGTGTGGGCTGGGTGAGCAAACTGTGAAGGTCAACATAAAACTTGCAGAAGAGATGGAGAAGGAGGATGGTGATCCATGATGTGAAGTCTAATTGGAGGCTAGTAACTAGTGTACTCCAGGGTTCTGAGTACTGGGTTCAGTCCTGTTCAACGTCTTCATTAATGTTCTAGATGATGGCGTAAAGTGTACTCTCAGCAAGTTTGCTGATGACAAAAAAATGTGAAGAATGACTGATATGCCAGAGGATTGTGCTGCCATTCAGAGGGACCTAAAAAGGCTGAAGAAGTGGGCTGACAGGAATCTCATAAAGTTCAGGAAGGGAAAGTATTAAGTCCTGCACCTGGTGAAGGTTAGCTCTATGCCCTGGTGGCAAGCATCTGCAAAGTAGTTTTGGAGAAAAGTCCCTGGAGGTCCTAGTGGACACCAAGTTCAGAATGAGCCAGCAGTGTGCCCCTGTGGCATAGAAGGCTGATGGTATCCTTGACTGCATAAGGAGTGTTGCCAGCAGATCAAGGGAGGTGGTTGAAAATCCTGTCACTCTCCTCAGCAGTGGTGAGGCCACATCTGGAGTACTTTATTCTGTTCTGTGCTTCCTGGTGTAGGCGAGGCCTGGAGAGTCCAACAGAGGGCCACAAGGTTGATTAAGGAACTGGGCAGGACTTCTGTGAGGAAAGGCTGAGAGTGCTGGGACTGTCCAGCCTGGAGAAACAAAAGCTTGGCAGGATCTTCTTCATCTATATAAGTACCTGAAAAGAGGGTGCAAAGAGGACAGACCCAGGCTCTTCTCAGTGGTGCACAGTGACATGACCAGAGGCAGCAGGCACTTACCAAAATGCAGGAAGCTCTGCCTGATCATAAGGAAACAGTTTTTCACTGTGAGGGTGACCAAGCCCAAGCTGTCCAGGGAGATTGTAGAATCCCCCTCCTTCAAGATACTCAAAAGCTGTCTGGACATGGTCCTGTACAAGTTGCTCCAGACAGCCCTGCCTGAGCAGGCAGGGCTTGGACTTCATAAGTTGACATTAAACACACTGATCCCTTCCTACTTGCCCCTGTTATCACATACATGAAAAAATTAAATGGAGGGGGTAACAGTCAACTCCAATGTCATCTCTTTTCGTTTTTATTTTTATTTTGTCTTCTTAGCTTGCAGTAAATACACAAGCAGTATTTGGGCAACCCCCCAGCAACAGACAGAGTTAGGAAATTTTTAGAGGAAAACTGCACTATACTACTGTAGAATGACTGCAAATAAAAGACCGCTTTGCCAGCAAGCTTTGAGAGTGGCATATTTTTCTTTAAATCACAGTAAATATTTTAAAGTCTGTATTGATCCTTCACATCATAAATACACTTAAATCTCTACAAATATATTAGCCTGATACATTTGTTTAGTATATACAGAGCTGAACAACTTGTAAGATACAAAATGTGAAAAGGATATATTTGCACTTGTATGCAATGTGTGCAATTAAAAGATAATAATTTTGTCAATTAAAATCAGTCTTTCATTGGAATGCGCTAACGTAAATTTCTCCGTAGGAAGTTCTGCTTTCCAAATGTTAACTTTACAGGAAAAACATCTGAATTCATGCAGTTTTTCAGAGCATGTAGAGAGTGAATTTAAATTTTCAACCTAAATGATAGTAAGTCGCTTATGACTTAAAATGGAAATAGACTTCACTCACTGTATTGCTGCTGCAGTTAATGATGATAGACCCTACACCTTGTTACATCTCTAGAACTGCAGCAGCAGATTACTTCAGGATCATCTTTTCAAGCAGGCCGCTTATGCTGTTTCAGGGTTTTTGTTGGGGTTTTTGGTTTGGTTTGGTGTTTTGCTGGATGGAGAGGGGGTGGAGATAGGGTTGTTTTTTTTCCTTTTGACACCTAATACAATATATACTTTTTCACGTAGACCAGGAGACAGAGAAGGGGTGTGACTCTCCTTTTAACTAACTAGCCTGGTCTCAACACCAGCTACTCTACAGCACTCTATGTGAAGTTAAAAGCAGCAAATGAAAAAAAATTTAAAAGGGCCAATATGTTGTGCTAAAAACTGCAGTCTCATTTGTCAGATTGTGCTGTATGCGAACAGAGAAGGTAGCAGGCTCTTTGTCCTGTAGCTTCCTGGGTGAACTAAATGGTTCCTGCAGCCATGCAGCTGACCTACATCTACAAGCATTGTTAGTTCACATCTAAGCTTTACAAAAATCTTCAGGAGAAGGAAAACAGGAAGGATGCTGTCTGTTTGTAACATGCCTCTCTAAGAGATGGTGGTAAGTTGTTTTTTTTTTTTTGGTTTGGAGGTGGAATACAAGAAATTTGGAAGTCTGAGATTATTTCAGACTGTTTTCAAAAGGAAACTAAATTCAGATTTTTCAGACTAAGAAAAGGTGCAAATGAGAAGAGAGAAAAAATTCTGAGATGAAAAAGAGGACAAATACACAATTTGGGAAGAGAGGGGAATTACGACTGGAACAACTCTTGATTCAAGGTTGATTCTGACTGGGTCTGGGCACTTCCTACTTTCTCTGCCAGGGGTGGCCTGTGGAGATTTTCAACCTTTAGGAAGAAGTTGAATTGAACGCTGCTAATATTCATTATGTTTGTGTCAGTAGCTGCCTGGGAACAATATCTCTAAAATTTCTGTCTCTGCCAGTCCTTATCACCACTGTCTCGGTGTTCAGAGAATCACAGAATATTCCGAGTTGGAAGGGACCCACAAGGATCATAAAGTCCAAGTCTTAAGTCAATGGCCTGTGCAGGGACCAAAGCTGTGACCTTGGTGTTATGAGTACCATGCTCTAACAAACTGAGCTAATCTATTGTCAGTGGGGTTAGAAAAGAAAGGAGTTAATAAAAATTTAAATTCTAACAAAACTTGGAAAAAATACATTACAATAATAGTAATAATATTAATTTTATAGGTAGTGGAGCTGACAGAAGATATCACAGGAGGGTTCTGGCAAGGAAAAAAACTTTCCCTGGAAAGGAAATTAATATAGGACCATGACACTGTGGGGCATAACTAAATATGAAGGGAAATTCATGTTGGAATTTCAGAGGGATTTTAGCAGCTGTAACAGCATACAGCTCAGGCTGCCTAGTAAGAAAATTATTATCCCTCTTTTAAACTGTTACTTGTAATACATGTGTGCAACCATGCCAGTGGATTCTAAAACGCTAATAAAGTTATAGGATCGAGGAGAGTGTGGTGAAAGCCTATCAGTCTTCCCTTGTGTGCTTAAAGTTACTGTAATTACCAAGTAATAAAACTGTCAAGATTTGGGGACACTGAGCACATCTAATTTTCCCAGCATCTCTGTTAGTCACTGTGTATGCCAAACATTTCAAAGTACGATCGTATGAGGAGGTAAGAGTGGGGAGTGTTATTTATTTAAACAGAGTAGTCTCTCATCTGCAAGTCTGCATAAATCCTACAGTGGACTTGTACAAATAATTCTTTTTCTTTTCATTTTTGAAAGACAGCAAAAAGTTTCATTATTTGTATTTACAGTGTTGTGGTGTTGTGCTTGCACATTCAGCATGTTGGGTTTGAAGACCACAGTTCTAGTCAAATGAAAAGTTTAGTTTCCTATCTTGCTGTTGGCTGGTGGTGGGCGTAAGAGTATGATACTGAGATTAAAGGCAGCTGGTTTCATGATTACCTGTCTTTCTTCACCCTGTTGCTCTTCTTACTGGTACTGCACGTATCTTACCTGATTCTGTGGTGGTCCATATGTGTACTACATCTGCAGAAAAATAAATTAAAACAGGTGGGTTTTTTGCCAGTTTAGCATGAAAGAACAGTTCGAGAGGGTCAAATGAGTGCTGGTGCTAGTCTGTAAGAGAAGGACACAATACACAGTAGAATGAAAACGGGAAACAGCAGTTGTATCTTTTAAAAATTACATCACCTTATGTTTCTATAGAACACGCACCTATAAATTGAGATATATGTCAGGTAAAGTACTGTTCTTTATCCTTACACCAGTTGAGAGATCTTGATTATAATTAGATACAATTATTCATAAGTTGTGCTGTATAGAATAAGGCCAAAACTTAAAACTTACAGTGAACAGGCTTGTCTTTTTATTGAGGCAGAGCTGTATTAGCTCTAGCATATCATATACAGTCTGTAACAACATTGTTTTTACATGCAGTCCTTCTTTTGGTACAGATGGGGACAGGGGTTAATTATGACTTAGCTAGGCATTTAGGACAGATTTTACTATTCTCATCTAATACGTATTTCTAATAAGAAGTTAAAAGGCCTTATGTTCCTTTAGTGCAGTGCTTGGATCAGCACTGTTACACTTGCATATCACTGAATATTCATGACTCTACAGTTGGTATGCATATGTATGTAAAAAGGAAGAAAGTTGGAATAAAATCTGGGCAGTGACTGTTTCACAAATGATAAACATAAGGTGTTTAATTCAAAATTTCAGGATTCTATCATCTGTGGTAAATTATATCAGGATATAGAGCAGGTGTTCCTTCTGGAATCCCTTCTACATATCTACTCAATCTTCATCCTGGCATCTCCATACCTGTCTGCTGATCCATTCATAGGGATCAGACAGGTAGGAGCAGAACAGAGACACAGCTGTGAAATGGGAATTTAAGTTAGATTATTTTGTTTGTTTTTTAGGTAGTTTTGAATGGAAGAAAGGTAAGGAGAGGCATGGAAAAGATGCATAAAATTGGAATTGATGCTGTGCTTGACAAATAAGGCGATGTGAGATACAGTGCCCTTACAATAGTGAAAAGCAGATGTTACAGATGTCATGAGGTCTAAGACCAACTTTTCAGGTAAGTAACAGTAACCAGCAAAGGAGAAGTTATGGCTTTAATTGCCCACAATGTGCTGACATCTGTGCATTCATGTTGTGTCTTTGGACCATTCAGAAATGGAGGTGCAAAGCTCTGCCACCAGATGATGTTTCACCTGCTTTACACAAAGGATGGCACATATACTAAGCTTTGTGTCCTTTTCACTTTTATACATGCAATGCAATATTATTTTGTTATCCATCCTTTTAGCAGAACCTTTAATGTTATCACAACCAAAATGTCTTCAAATGCAAGGATCTCCCCTTTTTGGATGATCACATCAGCAGTTGAGATCTACATTTGTAGCACAAGGCATTCAGATTTTTCCCATGCTCCTATACCTCCTGCTTTAGTCAGAAATGTTGCCACTTCCTTACAAGGGGCTGTTCCTTCCCAGTTAACCATCATAGTTGTCACTGTGCAGCTACTTCAAATCTCTCTTCACCATTTTGATTCATCAATAGTAAAGGAAAGGCACTTCTGCAGATAATTCCCATTACCTAATTCCAGAATAAAAACAGTGAGTGTTTTGTACTGGACATGTTTTGCTCAGCATCTTGGTGATCAAGGGATTTTTTTTAACCATGTTTTTTGGAAAGCCTCAGGTTACAATGTAGCTGGTTTTTTAAGCTTTTGGGGTTTTATCACTGATTAATTAAAAGGAACAACAGGATTTCATTTAGTATAGCAGAGAATGGGAATTTATAAGCGGAACTGACACATCCCTTTACAGATGAATTTGTAATTTGATGTACTAAGAGAGGGGTTACAAAAGAGAGGAAATAAGATGGGGGAAGAAGAGAAGTAGGATATAGGATTAAGAAGTAGAGTGATTGAACATTAATTTGTTACATGCTTATCTTCCTATTTATTCCAATAAATGAAAATTAGGGCTATATCCGAAAAGTGGTAGGATGATGCTATCTCTGGCTTCTATGCTGTGAGGAATACAAATGTACTTAGAGCTTTTGTAGCCTTGAATTCAACACCACAAATTTTAAAAGGTAGTATTTTAAATATTAGTTATATGGTAATTAATCTATCAGATCTGGTTTTTTGCATCTAATAATCTGTCTTTATGAGTGTGGACTGATGACAAATTTTTCTGAAGTCCATAAGAACTCTTAGCGTTCAGAGTATCTTTAATGGTGACCAATAATAGTCTAGGTTGGTGGCATTTACTGAAGTATTACACTGACGGGATTTTCATTTTGCATCAAATGCTGATAGAAACGACTGATATACAACTTCTAACAGCGCAGCACTTTCCTACTACTCTTCATACTGTTATATCAATTCTGGCTCTTCTGAGCCGGTTATGATCTTGTAACTTAAAGCCCTAATATTTTGACTTCGGAGGGTAATTTATGGAAGGTAAACCAATGACCTACCATTATGTTTTTTCACTCTCTCCAGGCATTCACCATTGGTTAATCTCTTGTACCTCATTTTATGGAATCTAAGTTTACTGAGTTGAAGTTGGAAAAGCAGTCTGTGATTTAAATGCATCTTTGTCTTGTACTTGGTCTTTGGACACTAAATGTAATTGTAGCATTTAGGATTTTGAAATTTGTTAGTAGTTGCTCACTCAATCTTCATAATGAAAATCTTAATTTTATCTGTTGGATTGATTTGTTACACAGTCATTCAGTGTTTTCCTTGACTTTGTCTATTTTGAGAAATAGTCCTTTCTTCCCAGAATGTAAGAAATAAATAATAGTTTCTGTGATTGCAATATGCTACTGGGTTTTCAATTAGTGTTAGTAGTTATTCCAAATGGTTAAAGAATCAATTTATGTTCTTTAGAAAATGATAGGTATTTGGCTGAAGTATGTAGAAATCCAGACAGTAATACAAAATCAATCTTTTGTAAGGTTATTTGAGGTAATGATATAGCGATAAGTTAATTTTACAGTGATTAAGAGACAACACAGTTGGGGCTCCCAATTAGACTTTGATCTGAGGATATTTCTCTCCACACTTGATGAGCAAGAAGGAGATGAGAATTAGTGGTAAGACATGAGGCTTTGAGCAGCTGGGGTCCATGTTCTGTGTTATGAGAGTTGGTGTTAAGGAAGATTTTAAAGTTAACTGAATACGTTTGATTTCTCATCTTTAAAATTTATTGATTTTAAATTGACATCTAAAATATCCTCTGCCATTAAGAGTACCTGAAAAGAACAGTTAAATGGTATACATTTTCACCAGAAAAAAACAAACAAAACAAAACAAAAAACCAAACCCAAACCTCCAAGCCAATTAAAAAACACCCCACCCTACATTAAAAAAAATCTCAGCATTCTTGTGGTGGGTGGAAAGGTAGTCTTGTTTGCTGTCTCTGGATACTGTAACTTTATGAACATAAAAGGAGGGATAGTAGACCAAGGGCATGACTTGCTCTTGTGCTCTCTCACACACCCAGTATGGCAACACTGAATGCATAATGCCAAGTGCATTGTAGCTCCTGAAGAGAAAAGTAACTGTGTGTTAGTGTTATCTCCAGAGGGGGTATGATTCCTGGCATGTCCACTCTACATGCTCCTTCCCCATGCCTGAGCCATAGATCTCAATGCTGGGACTGGACAGAATCTAGTCTGTTGAAAAGGCTAAAAAGTTGTCGGGTTGTTTCTTTGTGTTGAGATACTTTGTATAATAAACTAAAATAGTAATAATTAGTGTTAAAGACACTTTATACATCAGGAATTTTTCCATGGCCTGGAAATCAAAAGAGTTGTCCAGGCAAAAATACAACATGATTAATGATGGATATAAACAAATAACATAGGAATGTAAGAATAAAATTGACGACTCTGAATAACAAAATAAGTTTCAGTTTACAAAGCACAAGAAAAGAATCAGTGAAAGGATCCAAAAGTCTGAGTAAGAGGAGGCACAAAGGGATAGGTCCATTACCTAGATGTTATTAAATAAGAAAGGAGAACAAGTAACAGACTTTCAAAGACTGATTCTTTACTTCAGAAATTGTAAAAGAGATATATTGTGACCTACTCCTTTCATAAAATTAATCTTATACAGGAAATAAGAGTGGAACCAAAGCACAAAAAGAATAGCCTAAGGAATCTTAATATAGATGTGCTCAAGTGGCAAATCCTAATAAAATTCATCCTAGAATGATTGAGGAATTAGGCACCACTGATTTTATTTATTTATTTAATATCCCAGAGGGTGAAAATAGCCAGCAAAATGGGTTTGTACATGCCTGTTTTTGTGCCTGTTTATTTTTCTGTTAAGAGAATTATTGAAGCTGTCAGTTTTGATTATAGATAAAGGTTTAGGAGTAAATAGTTTAGCAATTAATTTGTATCTAATAATGGGTAGAAGAGAGATTGTAAAACAGCCAGTATGATTTGATGAGACCTGTTTGTAAGAAACCTCAGTCTGTTTCTCCTCTTAAAAAGGATCACAAGTTTAGGAAGAGGAAAACTTTAAGTAAAATACAGCTTGATTTTAACAAAGTCTTTTTCCCTACATAGACAAACTAAGGAAATGTAGTATCAATGCTATCTCCATTAGATGCTGATATTATCAGCATCACGTTGAAAAGTTGCCTCTACTGAGTAATTATCTGTAGTGCCCTGTCAAGATGAAAAGGCATTAATGAGTTGGATGATGGAGAGAACACATACTTAGAAATGTTACTCAGGATAGTAGCCAGAGAGGGGTTTAAAATTTGTTTTCAACATAAGATATGAATCCAAAAAACTCTTGATGGGTTTGGAGAAAATATCGAAAATCAACAAGATGAAAAGCAATGCAGGCAAGTATGAAGCACTGCATTTAACAGGATAAACTCAAATACATGAATCAAAAACAGGAAATAATTATTCAGAGAGAAAAGTGACAGAAAAAGATAAGAAGATATACTAGACCTCAAGGTAAATTCTAATATGCTACTGGAAAAGAGTAGAGTTGTTTATTTGTGGGGTTTGTTTGGATTTTTTGTTTGGTTTGGTTTTTCTGGAGGATCATACCAGGCATCTTGTAGGAAAGAGGATATTGTCTAGTTTGGCAAATCCTCTGTGCATAGTTGGTCCCCTCGCATGCCTTGCTGCTTTTTGCTCTTGAGAAGGTGCAACAAAATGGAAATTCTTCTCTGTTGTTGTTACTGTTTTCTGCTGTGGAATGAAAAGCATCCTTCTTTGTAATAAAGATGCTTTAGATTGAACATGAGAAAAAGATTCTTTGTAACTATTAGAGTGATAAAACACTGGAGAACAAACTACTTAGAAAAACTGTGGAATTAGCTTTCTTGTCAATATATTCCTGAGCCTGTGTTTGTGCTGAGTTAGGATTTGGTAGTCCCTTGTGGTCTATTCCATCCCTGCATAAGTATAATGCTCCGAATACATGTTTTGGCTGCACGGAAGAGATCATCTAAAAGAGTTGGAGCAGTAAGGAACAGTTATTTTTGTCATTTAGTAAATATATTTTTATTTGGTTTCCCAAAAAGTGTTTTTACAAATCATAAAGTTATTTTGAGGCTTTTGCATATAGATTGATTTTTCTTTTAATGATTATGCTAGAAAAGCAGGAAATGCAATTGCAGTAGTTCTGAGATAGTAGAAACCCCTTGATTACTTATCCACAATGGAATAGTCCTGTGGAAAAAAAGGCACCCAAGAGGTTACTTGGATTTGTATATTTCTGCAGGCAAAGTTTACAGACCTGTAAATTTAAATGTAGAATTTTTGTAGGCGGAATGCATTGACAGATGTCCGTGATGGTAATACATCTCATACTGATAGTTCCAGAAGAGGTCAGTAATAATGCTTATATTGATAGCAGCAATGCAGGAGATGTTACTTGGTATTATAGCTAAAATCCATGTTATCACCTTAATTATAATTACATTAATATTGACAGGCTGTTGACAATACTCACATTACTATTGATAGATTTCTGTCAATAACATGTTTCCAAATAAAATATATTCATTCATAATTTGTACAATGCTCAATAACAGCACTAATATATATCAGCAGAAATTCCTCTTTCCCTAGTGATATACAATCATTATTTTTTTTGTTTTGCAATGTACTGTACAACTGTTTATTTGTTTGGTTAAAAAAAATCCAAACCAGACAAAATATAGGTTATTTAAGAAAGAATCGTATTAGTTTTTTGTTCTTTTTCTGGGAGGCCATTCAGTTTTTTTCTATGCAATATCTGTGACAGTATAAAATCAACAGAGAACCTTTCAAGTAGTAGTCTTTACTATTCTGTCTTAAAATGTATTTATATAATAAGTTAATCACATAGAGTTTATCATATATTTGAGTGTTGATACTTGTCTCTTTCATTACTGGGTCTATGATTCTGAGTTCTTAGGTTTTAAACTACTTAAAATAAGAGAGTTAAAACAGCAAGGATTTGACAATTCCTTATGTCCAATTGGAATTTCTTGTGTAGCAACTTAACACACAGTTGTCTCTCTTTCACTTCATCTCACAGAAAAGTTTGACTTAATCTTCACTACAGCCCTTAGGCAGTGGAAGATTACTCATAGATCACTTTTTAGATGCCTTATCTTCAAGTTGAACAATCAAGCTCTTCTCATATATCAGGTCTTGGGGCTCCCTGATGGTATTAGTGACTGGGCTCTTCAGTTTGCTGACATTTCTTTTGTACTATTGATAGAAATGAGGCAAAACTGGAGGTATTATCCCAGGTGTAGACTCAACAATGCCAAGTGGAGGGTAATAAGCACATCCTCCAGTCTGCTGGCTATACCCATACTAATACACTGCAAGGATGCACTGGTGACTTGTGTTCAGCTTTCTGCCTACCAGAATCCTTGTATCCTTTTTTCAAAGTGGGTAGGTATACAGTCATAGAGGCTCCCAGCCTATAAGGATCCATTGACTTTCTCATGTATTTCATGATCCATCATAATCCTATGTATTCGACACTTTTTCCTTGGATTTCAGAAAGTTCCTGATGACCCATTCCTCACTTGCTCAGGTTTCTTTAGAAAATATGGTTGTAATGGGGGGGAAAATCTCTACAAATTTAGTCTACCTTACTTAAGAGAAATCTGCAACAGAAATTTCTCACAGCACGTGGGATAATGGAACACAACTGGAAAAGATGGTTGAACTGATGTTGGAAAATTGTCTTAGTAGATGGATCAAGGAAGTTGTTTGATAAGATGTCCCTTTCGAGTAACTTTAGGTTTTTTAAAGGAGATTTTGTGTTTTGGGAATTGTATAGAACACTGAAACAAGTTGAACAGAACATGAGTAGAAGAGAAAATGAAGAAGACATTAGACTTTTAGGGGTTATGTGTTAATAACACTAAACCAGAGTGACAGGTTCCAGAGCAAATGGTTATAAGAGGCTCTGGTTCCTAAAATGGTAGTGGGGTAAGATGAGGGGTAGAAGGATGGATAATCGTCAGCACTCAAGCTCTTGAAGTGATACTGTAAGATCTAGTAAGGGTTGAATTGACCCTTTGATCATAAAGTAGAGGAGTGAAGTTATTTGAGTAGTACTGAAAAATGTTTCCTGTGCTTTGGTATCTGCTACAGAACAGTGTGAGTGAGACAGGCTTGGGTGTACAGCCTTTGTATGCTGGCTTTTTGACCTGTCTGAGTTGATGCAATGAACCCCAAAGCTGTTTGTCCGGAGGAGGTGGCCTTGTGCTACTTTCAGCCCTGTTTTGCCTGCTAATGAGGAAGGAGAAGTTTAAAGGGGTTTTCTGTAAACTAGGTCTCTGTGTCAAGTGTTTTAGTGAAATGCTTTTCTTGGTTGTATTTTACTCCTGTAAAACCTTTTACCAAAATGTCTTATTTCTGTCAGTAAATTAAAAGAAATTCTCTTAATGAAAGCGTAGTAGCGTTTTCTCCGGACATGAACTCGAGGTAATAACGAACCAAAAGGCTTTTAAAAAGTCTTAAATAAATGTAGCTACTCTGGGCAGCTTGTGGCTTAAAATCCAGAGCGTAACAGGTGTTATCTGTATTTTGCTATTGCATTTGGATGCATTTATTTTCTTAGTCACAGAATTCCAGATACAATAACATTTAAAGGAAGCACTTTTAAAAAAGTAAATCCTAAATTTGTTAGTATTTCTAAGATTATACTTTCAGAGGCAACTACTGAAGTGTTCATGTTAGTATATTTTCTGTCCTCCCCACTATTCTTTTCTAGATTTTTAGTTAATATGTTCCTTTTCCCAATTTTTTCATACAACACCATAAAATTCTTTCTGGTCTATTTTAATGTCCAGTTGAATATTACAGTTATGCCCTGCAATATTTTTTTAAATGTATACAGTGAAATACTAAATTGGTGGATTTTTCTAAATATCTAGATGTTGAACACTTCTCTATAACCAAATCCAAATATTGTTTATGAGAAATAGTCAAATATAATTTCTTTTAAGTTGAAATTTCTTACTGTTAATGCAAAGCTTCTTGAAAGGATTTGTAACATTAATAACAAATAATAGCATTCTGAATATATTTATTTACTGCT
This sequence comes from Chiroxiphia lanceolata, assembly GCF_009829145.1. Lineage (NCBI taxonomy): Eukaryota > Metazoa > Chordata > Aves > Passeriformes > Pipridae > Chiroxiphia > Chiroxiphia lanceolata. Next base: position 31,426,138 of record NC_045637.1, read on the forward strand.
GGTGTATTACAGTTTTGTTATCTTTAATAAAACGAGAAATAAGAAATGCTCCATTACAGTGAAATTTATTTGTGTTTTATTCCTAGAAAGTTTTTTCTCTGAAGAAATGGCCTCCAGCACTGGAAATGAAAAGGGCGTGAATCCTGTGCTCAGAATAAGTCAACTTGATGCTCTTGAACTAAACAAAGCGTTGGAACAACTCGTGTGGTCCCAGTTTACAAACTGTTTTCATGGATTTAAACCAGGGGTGTTGGCTCACTTTGAACCAGAAGTAAAAGCATTTTTATGTCTTATATTATGGCGATTCACTATCTATTCCAAGAATGCAACTGTGGGACAGGGTATTCTGAATATTCAATACAAGAATAACTTATCTCAGACAGAGAAATACCAACCTCTGAGCAAACAACAAAAGTTATGGTATCTTATTTTCACTGTTGGTGGAAGATGGTTGGAAGAAAGATGTTATGATTTATTTAGCAATCGTCAACAACAGTCTTTCTCCAAAATTAAGAGCTACATTAGCTTTGGAGCTGGACTTCTAAAACTTTGCGGAGTTCTAAATTTTCTGATTTTTCTTCGGAAGGGAACATTTGCAACACTTACAGAACGCATTCTAGGAATTAGGTCAGTTTTTTGCAAGCCGCAAAGTGTTCGTCAGGTAGGATTTGAATACATGAACAGGGAGCTCTTATGGCATGGCTTTGCTGAATTTCTGATTTATCTACTGCCACTTATTAATGTACAGAAACTGAAACTTAAAATTTCTTCTTGGTGTTTGCCTATTGCAGGTCTTTCCAATAGTGAAAACACATTAGCAAGCCACTGCAGGGAATGTTCACTGTGTGGGGAATGGCCTACCATGCCTCATACCATAGGCTGTCCACATGTTTTTTGTTACTACTGTATTAAAAGTAACTACTTATTTGATATGTATTTTACATGTCCTAAATGTGGCTCAGAGGTACACACTCTTCAACCACTGAAGTATAAAATTGAAATGACAGAATTGCATGTCTGATATGCGGTTGATTTTGTTTTATACAATACATGAAATATATTGAAGAGATTAATGGAAGAATTCAGAGGCTACTGGAAGCTTAAAGATGGTTTTGGAGACTCTGTAATTTGTCGTAACGTATACTTTTTCCTACTCTTAGGTTTTTTATTGAGTGACAGTGCTGTGATGCCCCTGTCTGCTTGGCGGGTTTAGGGGAAGGTGGTTGGATTTACTCCAGGCGGTGCATGGGAGAAACAACAAAATTCTCAGGAGGTTCAATAACAACTTTTACTTGCAAACTGTAGAACATTCTGACTGATTAAGGCACTTGACAGGCTTAAACTTGGTAATCTTTAACTCATCCAGACACAACAAGGTACTTAACAAGGCATCTACTGGAATCTTTTGGTCTGGCTTACAATATATTTTGAGGAGATGAAGGTAAGAGAAGAGAGAGGAAGGTAGGTTATCACCACCCTAGGATGCAGTGTAGTCTCAAGCAGCTTTTAAATCCAGAAGCCCTGCTGTTGAGTCATGAGGTGCAGAAAGTATCCAACCTTAGCTTTGGATTTTGTCAGTGGTTTAAATTGAAGGAATTATAGAGGTGTGATGGAACCACTTCTGTCCTGCAGGTTTTAATGATGGCAAACCAAGAATGTATATATAAAATGAATCATTTATTATTACAAATGATCAGACAAAGATATTAACCAGAATTATTTACTATACAATATAAATGCTAAAACTACTAGTAGTATAGTATAAGATAGGACAGCGCTCTATATTGAAGCCATTCTTGAAGCAATTATATTAAGGGTAGCAAAAAGAAATAATTATAAAGTAGAGATTTAATGTAACTCAGCCATACCAGCACTTGTGGGGAGATCTCTTTTGCTCAACTTCAAGGAATATCCTTGGGGGGCATCCCCAGCCCGAGGGAGGAATCTCTGCACATACACCCAAGAAGAGTTATGTTAGAAGAACCTGACTCTATGAAAGGGGACTGGACTTTTATAGTATAAAAGTGATTGACTGCTAGTCGCAAATTTGCAGGCCAACTACCAGCTTATCTGTCACATCCAACTTTAAAAAGCAGGATTTGTGTTTGGAATATGGTGAACCAGGCTGGTTTTAGCATAATTCAACACCAAAAACATTACCATGGCACCCCTGGTAACTCATCACAGATAGCTTGCATTGTTTGCATTCTCTGATCAGATTCTGGGCCTTATCAGGGTAGGCCCTACTGCCACATGCATGTGTCACCATCCTTTTATCTGTTCTGGTCTGCTGGGGTCCTTCCCCAGGTGAGTTCATGCTGATTTCAGAACTGAGGTCTCATGGGTGTGTTTGCACAGACCCAGAGTGTTCCTGGTGGGTCCATGCGTTCGACTGCCCCTGTTACCACGTGGATGGGTGGCTGACTTCCTAAAGTCACTGCGCACCACAGTGTGAGAAGACTCAAGGCGACAGGGGGAGCAGTGCACAGCCCACCTACTCAGAGCTCACCCTCTTCCCCCACTGCTTCCCACCTCGTTGTTTTGAGCCAGTCAGCCATTCCTCTGGTCTCCTACAAGTACCAGCTTGGCTCTGAAGCAAAGAAGACAAGTTTAGCAGCTCTTCTACTCTCTCTCAGACTACTTGATCCCAGTTTAGTACTCCTGTGTTGTAAATCATTTGTTTTTAGATCTGGTTTATCAGCCTGCCACTTCTTCACTGCATTCTGTATACTTCCCTCAAAGACAGAGAGGACATCCAGTAAACTCTTACCCATTTTGTGTATTTTCTCAAGCTTGTTGTAAAAGTTTGTGCCATTACTAACTTAGCTAGTAGATGGATTCAGTGGAACAGTCATTCTTTTCGTGCCTAAAGAATAATTTTAAATTTGTTTATTTATTATTCCCAGTGTGGTGTTTCACTAAAAAAAGAGAAGATGTAAGATGAATTGTTTTCTTGTTAATAGACCATAAACTTTGTGATCCAGCTGGTAGGTTGGTAAATACCCCATAGTTAACATGTGCCTACAGAAGATATAACCACCTCCGGTGCAAATACCGTGCACCTTTTACACCTTTATGAGTTGACTGAACTAGTTTCCTCAGGCAACTGTGTCTCTGATCTTCAGTGACATATATATGACCTTCTACTACAAAGTTGAGGGATGAAGTCCATCATTCACTGGAATGTAGCAGCTGCCAAGGGTAACTTGCACTCTTCTGAGTCTGAGACACTGGAGAAAACTGTTTACTCACAAGATGCTGTCTGTGGGAATTGACACTCTTCTTTTTTTGATGTGGTCAAGGTGGATGCCAAATCTCACTAACAGTTCACCTCCACACAGAAAAAAAGTTCAAACACAGTTATGTGCATGTTGATGCATTAAAATAGGTAGCTTTCCTGCTCTTTGCTTTCACTATTTGGTTTCTTATTTGGCTTTGCAGTGGTGTTACTGTTCTAACACTTTATCCTTTTATTCTTCAACCTGGTTTTATAAGATTATTTTTTGTAGTTCTTTTTTAGCCGGAAGTCTTACCCAGAAGAGTCTCATTAACACAAAAATACATTTCATCCTCTTTTGACTCTTACATTTTCAAAAACTGATACAGATGATTTGAGTAAATAGCTTTATGGTGGCTGTGTTCTTGATTGGCTATCATCAATAGTCAGTCCCAAAAATACTATGGTAACGACTGATCCAATATCTTTGATCTACTTTTATGAAATGATTTATTACATTCTACATTCTGATTAAAACAACCCACCGGCCTATTTGTTTGAAGATCTTAAATTCTAGGTTTTGATCTTTAGAGTGACACACTTCGCTTTCATCTGATGCAATTAAATATAGTTCGTGAGTTTGTAACTATCTTTGGGCATCCCAAAACTTCATTAATTCTGCTACTGTTCTATGAGTCAACAGAGACTTCAGAGCAGTTGCTTCCACATACTGTGCCGCAATGTTATTAGCCGTCAAATGTGTATATTAGCAGCCTGCCATATTTCTGTTATTTCTGTTGCAATTGGAAACAGCAGGAGCAAATCTGCCTTCGGTAGAAGAATCAAAACTGGCAAGACAGTTGGAGAGTATCCTGGATTCACTTCCTGATCCTGAAGACATTTTGTGTGAATTGTCCCTCCTCATCACTTAATACCTTTTCCCAAAGAAATGTATTAGCAACCCTGACTTCGAGGTGGTCTAGTGTCTCCAGAAAGCATCATCAGCATTTCTGCTACCTCTGTCTTTAATTAACCTTAATTAAGATCTTTTTGCATCCAAAATCCAGTGTTTGTAGCTTAGAATCATAGTAGACCTTTGTTTGCTGTGAACTCTCTTTATTCTGAAATTGAAGTCACAGTGCGATATTTTGTCAAAGGAGAATGGATTCTCTATAGTGGCCTCTGTTAGGTGTCGTGTCCTTCTTTGATAGGAGTTAGCTTCTTTCCTATTTAGAAATGTTTAATTTTTCAGAATATTTAAAGAATGTTATCTTCCTTTTTCATTTCACCTTTCTCTGTCCTACTGTTTGATTTTCCTAATCTGTATGAATTTCTTGAGGTTTGTTTTGTCTCTTGCAGCTTCATGCAGGTACACTGTCAGTACAAAACCTGTTTCCAGCAGTTCAGTACCTCTGTTGTACAGCTAGTTTTTGCCAGCTGTCCTATATTGCATTTGACCTCACCGTTTTTCTTCTGGAAGTGAACTTTTGATACTTAACTTCTGATGACTTATTATACCAGAGCATTGGCCTGCTAATGTAGCACCTCCTCATCACTGTGTTGGGTTTGTAGCCCATAGAATTGACCAAGTTTGTAAAGTCTGTTTCTTGTGTCATAACCAAACAGTTTGTGTTACCATAAGATCCTAGATCTTAAGGTGGGGGTTTAGTTCTTTTATTTCCCATGCAGGTAAGCAGATACCAGGCATCTCACAGTAGTAGAAGGTTTGGGAAGAGAGTAGTTCTTTTAGTCAGATAAAGAATTATTTAATTTTTTTTAATCTACCATATGGTGAAACCTTTGCTCAGTTTAGTCACAGCTGAGATTGACGAGACCAAGGTTCCAACTTACATATTGAAAAACTACTTGCAGCAAGTTAGCTTTTTAGGACTTCAATATTCAGCATCTTCCTTATAGCACTTGAAAATTAAATATATACCTTTTTTTATGTTGTAATTCTGTTTTGTTGTGTCTTGTGATATATAAGCTGCAGAAAAGGCTTACTTGAAGATATTACAGGAAAAAAAATCAGATAATTTGTAGGCTAATCAAGGGATAATTAGTTTTATGTGCTACTATATCTGGCAATGCTTCCTGCAGTAGAGGGAATAAAATTTATTTTGGAATTTTAATCTCCAAACAAAAGGATTTTAGTGCTCAGCTACCATGGGAATGTACTTCTGAGTACTCATTGGTGAAAAGGATAAATGCCTAGAATTTAAGGAAGCTAAAGGACCAGAACTTTTATTCAGTCTTGGATAGGAGTTACAGCCTTGTATTACCAGTTTTCTTTGTGCTCTGTTGTTCATCTTTGTGTACTGCATGAATATTTTAATTGTATCGAAAATCAGAAAATGAAGTGGTAACTGAAAGAGATCGATTATATTATAAATATACTTGAAAACTTTTCACATCTTCATTTGAATGAGAATTACCAGTTGCCACAGTGTGATTCAGGGCACATTCAGCTGAAAGGAGTCAGAGAAATCTGATTCCTTGCTTCCACAAGCTACCACCACTCCTTCTACTCTATACACTTTAAGAGAGGTTTTATTTAAGTAATGCTATGCAAGACTTAAAAGCAGTATTTTGTGTAAAAATATTCTGTAAAAAAAATGAGAACGATAGTATCTGATTTCTGCATTACCTGGAAATATTTCATTTTTCCATAAATGATGGCCAAAGATGATCTCAACATTAATGAAGATAAGATGTGAAGAAACATAAGAGATATATTATATATTTCCTAAAAATCTAATGAATGTCCTTATTTGAGAATACTACTACAATTGTTATCTGGGATGTATCATTCATATGAAATCCAAGTTGACAAATAAATTGTACTTTTTTAACAGGAGGTCCTGAAGTTTGCCTTTTTCTTTTGAAGAGTAGTTATGCTTACTCAGTGGGTGATTTCATACTTTGGTATTTATGAGACTAAAATGCAAAGTGAAAAACTAGAGTTCACTTTAAAATTTCATTCAGTTTAAGGTTCCAAAGCTTTTTAATATTTCTTCTTGTGAACAGACTAGTCATAGCAACAAATTATCAACCATTACACTTTACTGTGTGTTTTCTAGGAAGCTGTCTTGGCTTGTTCTAAGAAGAGAATATTGTGACATGACTGGACACAGGATAAGGTCACATGCTTACTGCCACAATAGTAAAGTTGATGGTCATTTGCTTTTAATAACAAAAGTATGGTAGCCTGGGATACTGCAACTCACAGTGAATACAACCAAAACCAGGGGGCAGTTTCAAAATGGTGTTTCCACCCGTTATGCATTCCCAGGAAAAACTCTTAGTAGAATTGGTTGAGTAGATTCCAGCTGCCTGCCTTCTACCTCCCAGGAGAACTTTCCATGCTGACAACATCAAAACATCCACCTAAATTGTTATTGCAGTCTTAAGTTTCCACCATTCCAGGGGAGTTCACTTCCAAGGCCGGAGCTCGCACAAGCCTGGCAAGGTGAGCAAATAGGGAAAAGACAGTTGTGGGCAGGATCCCTCTCAGGCTGGGAAACTGAGACCAGATGACTCACAAATGTACACAGGCATAATTGTAGAGCATCTGCTGAAGCCAGCTAGTCATCTTTTCTGTTCTCTGGAGCACACCTGGAGTTTTGGACTTCTGTTCAAACTATCTGTTCACTGCATACAAAATGCAGACCTATTTTAGATAGGAGGTGTGGCCAGTCGTGCAACAGCAAGTAAAGGTAGTTCTATATCTTGAAGGCAGTTTTTAATAAGTACAATGTCCTTAGCTGAATACTTCTCTGATCCTGAGAACAGCTACTTCTTAGAGAACACACTGGTGGAAAGTATGGTAAAGTTGGCCAGTGTGCTACAATTCATCTTGAATCTGTCTACTTTCGGGGACATATTTCAAGGATATTTCAGGGAACAAAAGGTTTTCAGTCTGGTGCATGCTCTGCATTTGACTATGTTGGAAGAGCTGTAATGGGGAACTAATGAGAACATGTTGCAGTAGGTCAGGAGAGGGGGATAGGCTGACTCTTCTGCCATTTTTTGCGTCCATTGCAACCTTCTGTCTAACCTCTGACTGCAGACCTGCTAAGTGTTATTAAGCTGACCAAAGTGTCCTGTCACTCCCCTAGCTTTTTGTCACTTGCCAATAGCTGCTGTGCCATCTTGGTTAAAGATATTACCTAAATAGTCTTTTCCGTACCAAGGAAATAACCCAAGACAGCATCTCCAAATTGTTTGTACAGTTGGAAAGGATACCTCTGGTGCAATAACTGTGTCAAGGATATTCCTTGGAGATACATTGTCTTAATGGAAGAAATGAGTCACAGCTTATAGATTCAGTAGAAGTCTTCAGGCAAATACACCTGATTCCCTAACAAGGCTGCTAGCCTGCCACGTGTAGTTAGTTCTCTTGTTTGTGACCTGAAGACAGGAGGCAGAAAGGACCAGGGTTTTCTGCCTAGGGGCAGGGTAGTCCCTGGGCCAAAAGGAGAGTGCCTACTGCAGCAGGCAAAGACAGTAGGCTGTGTTTGTGGCAGTATTGACTCTTACGTGGGAGGCTAATTAAGCTCTTCTTAATATGCTTTTACACTGATGAAGATTTCAGTCTGATCTTCAAGTTGGTAAGTTCCTCATATGAGGGACTGCTGTAGCCAGTTATAATATCCACAAATCAGTGTCCTGTAATAAAATAAAAGTTTTTGTGATGTGAATGCAATATTTATTGATAACTCCTAACTCCAGCCTCTGTTGATGCATGCTCCTACCTAAGATTGTGGATCCTATGGATTGCCCCCATCTAATAAAGTCACATGATTCAAAGAGCAGATAATTGCCATCGCTTCAGGTTGGCTTCCACAACAGACCCTGACCATCTCTATGATTGCTACACTACCAGTAATAACGACCAATCCCTGATTTGTTCCATATTAACCCAAAAGATCAGTATTGGGCAAAACTGGAGGCAGTGAGGGGTGCTGGACACAGGAATCAGAGCTCTAGAGGAACATGGCTCCAGGGTAAACAGCATGGGGATTTCAGAGAGGGCCTGTTCCATGCAAAAACTATGTACTCACTGCTGTTCATTCCATACACAGAGGGCAGAATGGTCCCAGTGTGGTGAATGGTATTTCTGCTCCAAAAGCAACACTTAAATGGCCAGAGCATGCTGCAAATGCAAGCATGAGGTGGGCAATTAGCCAAGCGGCACAGCTTCTGTTAGTCACATTGAGGAAAATAGGGTGACAGTTCAGTTGTACTTGGTTGGTTGTCTCCAGGTGTAAGCAAACCTGGCTGTTGCAGAAGGTGTAGATGGACCTGCAGCGTGCCTTCTCAGTTCCATCCTTTTCACAATCCCTGTGACCGATAGCAGCAACAGCAGGCACTATGCAACAATTTGAAAGGTGACAGATGAGTGGCAAGGCACAAAGCAGTGCAGGTTGCTCATTGCATCATTGCTTAGTGCCGCAAAAACTCATCTTCATAAAAATATACTAAATTGATCCAAGAAAAAATGGTACATTAGCCATACTTGCAGAACCAATATAGATGTCAGGACAAGGAGATAGAAGTATGAAGAAAATGGCACTTGAAGTTTTTCACATACACAGCAAAACAGCTTTTGCTAAAGAAATGCAAAATGCATTACTCATTAAAAATAGATATCTGCACATTTCCAGTCACCTACAGCTATTCCTGGAAATATATGGCAGGGTCCAAAAAGAAATGACATTCAAGCAGTGAATGAAATGTCTCAAGATTCTAAAAGTAATTACAAGATTATAGCAATCAAACCCAACTCTTTTTGAATGTAAAAATAAAACAATTATTTTGGTTAAATTCTCAAAAAAAGCTCCACTAATTCATTTGCAGACATACAACTCTCTTTAAGATACATATGATTGTGAAAAGTTATTATTCACATTGAAATGGTCAGTTCTTACCCCTGAGCTATCAGTTTACCTCATGCTTAAAAGATGTTGTTAGAGAGGGGACATGCAAGGAAAAGCATGCAATTGATTTTCCATGATTACAGAGAGACATTGCCTCCTTTTTGAGGAATTGGTCATGAGCATAATGTTTTAGATCTACTTTTGAAGCAGATTTTTTGGTAAAAGTATTCATTTTATTTTAAGATATGTTAACAAAGGTAACAGTGTTAATATTGTCCCTGCTTTGAGTTTTTTTCTTGTAAGACCTTACAAAATGGATGGAATTTTTAATTCTATTATAGATGTAAAAGCCCCTTTTTAACATTTTGTAAGTAGATGATACTCTGTTAGTGACTGCCTTTTCAGTAATGTGGTGGTCTAAATTCTGAATTCTATTATTTTACATCTACAGCAACTGAAAGTATATTTTTTATAAACAGCAAACTTCACCTCATAAAAATTCATTACATAAGGGCATAAACAAGTACTTTTCCTTCCAGTCATTGGCAGTAAGTGATTCATCAGTTTTCCACAGAAAACCAATTTCATTGCAGATGTTCTGCAGACTCCCTGAATATGTAGAATCATATCATCCAATCCCAGCACAAGGAAGGTAGGAATTTTTTTAAAAAGGGGGGGGGGGGAAGACTGTGCTTAGTCTTTTTAATAGGATTGAATATCATTTGCTGTCTCAACAGTTTTGTGAAATAACCATAAAAGTAATCAGCTTGCCATTCTTTCCTTTCCTGTACAGGCTATCAACTTACCAACAATGCTGATTTCATAGCAAGTACATGTAAGTGAGTAACTTAAAGGAGAGAAAAATCTTCCTTTGAGGTTAAACAAAATGTAACTAGGTTACATAGTTGTCTTTTCTTCATTCTTTCTTTTCTTTCTTCCCTCCTTCATTCCTTTCTTTCTTGCTTGCTTAATACTTCAAAATATTGAAATTTCCCATAGTAATCAGCCACTAATTTTCTTTGTCTAACAGGCTTGGCTTTTTTTTCCTTTGTAAAAATTTTTAAATTAAAGTTTACTTTTAAAAGAATTAGTAATTAACTATTAATTTAATTCTGGTTTTTCACGATGAGCACAAAATAAAGGATGGACCTAAAAACTACTCTTTGCAAGTGTATGCAATTTTGTTTCATTCTATTCTGTGTAGTGTATAGAGTCCACCCTAATACATTTCCATTGCATTAAGTTATATAGATACAGAATTCAATTCTGATAGCTGAAGGAGGGAAAGGAGACAAAGGAATATATTGAGGTGAAGGTGAAAAGGGATGGAGGAAGTCTGAAGCAAAGAAACCAAAACACTAGCTGACAAGCAGCAGGAATCTGAAAGAAAATTTATTTTCCAATTGGAAGAATTAATTTCATCAATAACTCCAAGATGGGGTTGAATTTAGCCCTTAGAGAAGAATCTGATAGTAGCAAAATACACAGATAAAGTCAACAAGTAAATGTTGTTTTATACTGCTTTAAGTCTGGCTGTAAGTCTCCTGTTTCCCATTTTGTTTTCCATTGCTACTATTCTTAGCATAGAGAGAACATTTCTCCAAGTGTCTGTGAATCAATGAACTAAAACCAGAGCAAGATCTGGTCTTAGAATCATAGAATCAAAGAATCACTTAGGTTGAACAAGACCTCTAGAATCATCAAATCCAACCATTGCTCTAGCACTGCCAAGTCCACTACCAAACCATGTCCCTAAGTACCACATCTGCACGTCTTTTAGACATCTCCAGAGATGACTCAACCACTTCCTTGGGCAGCCCGTTCCAATGCTTGACAATCGTTTCCATGAAGAAAGTTTTCCTAGTACCTAATCTAAACTTCCCCTCGTGCAACTTGAGGCCATTTCCTCTCATCCTATCACTTGTTGCTTGTGAGAAGAAACTGACTCCCACCTCACTACAGCTTCTTTTCAGGTAGTTGTAGAGAGCAAAAACGTCACCCCTGAGCTTTCTGTTCTTCAGGCTAAACAATTCCAGCTCCCTTAGCCACTCCTCATAACACTTGTGCTCCAGACCCTTCACCAGCTTCATTACCCTTCTCTGGACATGCTCCAGTGTGTTTCTTGAAGTGAGGGTCCTAAAACTGAACATAGGATTCAAGGTGCAGCCTCACCAATGCCAAGTACTCAGGGATGATCACTGCCCTAATCCTTCTGGTCACACTATTTCTGATATAGGCCAGAATGCCATTGGCCTTCTTGGCTAGCCAGGCACGCTACTGGCTTGTATTCAGCCAGCCGTCTCTGGTCACCAGGGAGAGAAGATCAGTGCCTGCCCCTTCACTTCCCCTGGAAGCTGTAGACTGGTATGAGATCTCCCCTCAGTGTCCTCTTCTCCAGGCTGAAAAAGCAAAATGACCTCAGCCAGTCCCCATATGGCTTCCCCTCAAGGACCTTCATCATCTTCATTGCCCTCGTTTGGACACTCTCTAATAGCTTAATATTTTTCTTATATTATGACACCCAAAACTGCACACCTGACTTGAGGTGAGGCCACACCAGTACAAGGTAGGACCAGGTTAAGCAGGACCTACCTTTCAAAACCCACACTGGTTGAACCTGATCCCCTGGTTGTCCTGCAGATGCCACATGATGGCATTCAAGATGATCAACTCCATGATCTTCCCTGGCATCGAGGTCAGGCTGACAGACCTGTTGTTCCCCAAATGCTCTCTCCGTCCTTTCTTATAAATGGGTGTCATGTTTGCCAACCTACAGTCAACTGAGGCCTCCCCAGTTAGCCTCAGTAAATGGTAAATGATTGAAAATCATTCACCAATGCTGGTAAATGATTGAAAGTGTCTTGGTTTGCACTTTCTCAATGCCCTATCTTGTATCTGTATCCACAAAAATAGTATGTAATTTGATGCTGAAAATGAATGGTGAAAGGCTTAAAGGAGAAAGCTTTGTTCAAAGTTTGAGAAAACAGCAAAATCCAGATCCAACTGACTTTTGTTGACCTGATCAGATTCAGGATTTCAAGAAATTTAACAGCTATGCTATGTCTATACCAGAAAATGAAACCTGTCAGGACCTTAGTTTTTTGTTACTCTGGACAGTCTACATGGCACAGTCCCCATCTGTGTTCATAAACTCACTACTCGTCATAAGAAAATGACTTTGAATGCTTAAGCTCAGCTGAGTGTATTTATATGTATATCTATAAACAACCACAGAGACTTACTTTCTAAGTAATTTCAAATATATTTCACACGGTGAGTGTGTTCCCATGTGTTCCAATTATGCTTACAGATTGTGTATTGTAACTGAGCTCAGTAGTAGATAAAAACAGACAGAGAATGCATGCTACCTTCTAATACCAACCTCCACACAAAAAGGACATCAGTCAGATTAGGGAGTCATGAAAGCAGCATTGGCTTCAACTTTGACATCACTGGTGCTGCAGGAGGATCTGTGAGTGCCCCCAGCATGCTCTCTGCTTCTTTATTGCTTCTCCAGTTCATTTCTTTCCAGGGCAGAATCCCCACATGGTTTTCCTCCTGTGACTGGTAGAATTAAGCAAAGGAGGTCAAGCTGCTGGTGTCCATGTTTCCAATGTAGAATCCATGATTTGGTAAGAACAGTGCTACAGAAATCATCCCTTCATTCCCATTCAAGTTCTTGCCGTGTAAGGACAATGGGGCAAAGCCTAGACTGGTTTAAGCATGACTATCTCCTAGGCTCTTTCCAAACTTATTTCTGGCTCCAAACCACATAGGACCAGGATGTTGACTGTGTCAACAAAGAAAAACTGATTTTGACATACCTACTAGAGGACAGGGCACTCAAAATACCTATTTGTCCTTTGCAGATTATAAAAGCAAAAGCTTGAGCCCATCCTAAAGCCCTGAGCATATGCAGGGCTTTCCTTGAGAAATCTTCAGAATTTATCCTGTATGTCTGTATTTAATTGTGTTGTAAACAACATGGATGATTAGCAAATCTAAATTCAGGAACAGGATCATATACTTAATTTCATAACTTTGGTACACATAGAAAGGATGAACACTGATGTTGTCATTACTCATGCTTTCCTTGTTGTATCCATGAAGATGGAGCTATGGAGTAAGTGCCAACCAGCACAAACAGATCTGTTCAATCCTAAATCCAAGTGTGGTGAAAAATGAGAAATTGCACCCTGATACCAAGAAGAAATTGATTTCTTCATATGTAAGATTATACATACATAAATATATAGAGAGAGATATATGGTGGTTTATTAATTTTAAGATTTACTGTTGTAGAATTACGAACTTTTGTGTTCTTTTGAAGGCAGTGCAGCTGTTCCCCAGGGTGCCAGAGATTGTAAGATCAGACACCTAAGGAGAAGAATTTACACAGTTTTGTAAGAATGACCTGTGACAAAATATAAAAATATGTTCCAGGAGAAAAAAAGCTATAGACATATGGACAGAAATAAAAAGATGAGGAAGTAATTTCAGAGAAAAGCTTAAGGAGGACTTGAAAAAGGAGAAGGTACTTGGCAACTGGGGACAAGAAAATTTTACCTCATGCAGCCACTTGGATTGAGGAGAGCAGCATGTAAAATGAAAAAAAAGCCGATTCTTACTGAGGTATTGAAAAAACCTATTGAATTAAGTTTTTCCTTTAAAATGCCTTGCCGGAGTTTTCTGTGTGAAAAACAATCAGCCTGCTAACTGCAGGCTCCAAGTGAATATATGGGAAAAGATTTTTCTTTCTGTGATATAGGTTACACTGACATGTAGAATGGAAGTTTAATACTGCACTTTATCATTAGTCCAATGAAATTACAGATATCAGCTCCTTTAGCAAATTAAAGTTATACCACATGGAGAAAAGGATTAAACCACATATAGAATTAAGGTTATCTTCATTCTTTTCTGTCCTTCAACCATTGAAATGAAAAGGGTCGGTTCGAGAAAGTTGCTAGGAGACCATAATCACAAGTGTCAGAATAATACATTTTTATTTAAAATAGGAAATGTTGATTAATGAACATACTTAACAGATAATGAGTAAAGGTATTGAAAGCATCTATGTTCAATCAAATTTCAGGTGAAACATTTAATTTATATATTGAAAAGCCGATGAGAATTGAAAGTCTTCAAGGTAAAGCCAACCAACTCATGCAGTTAAAACTGAAGGACACAACAGTTTATGAGTACTTTATTAGAAGCCCCTGGATAGTAAGAAGCAAGAGCAAATGTTTCCAGTATGCAAGTCCACTAAGACCAAAAACAAAGAACAAAAAAGGAAATGATTTAGCTATTAGTCTCATATAGACATCTTGTTGAAACTAAGGTAAGAGGAGCCATCTGCTTCAGAAGCAGATGTTATATTAAAATTAGAGAAAGCTAAACAATAAATAAATTGATGGTAAAGAAACTTCAACCTAAATTAAAAGATCGCTGTTAAAACCTGACCAAAAGGGTCCTAAGATTTATTATACCGAATCCTCCAACAGTGTTTGATTTAATTTGTGTCATGAGAATTTAAACAGGTATTACGCCCTGAAAACACTAGCATGGTATTTTGCATGTAAGATGTATGATCCTTATGTTCTTGGAACCAGGATTCTAACTATGTTACATAACTAGGAATCTGAAATTATGAGACATTGGCTCTCCTCTCTCACATTTGGATGTAAGTGGTAATGCATAATAAACGGCTCACTGTGATGACACCTCAGCTTCATGCACATAGCATGGATTGTGTCCTTATTGATTCATGTCATTGTCAAGGAAACCAGTCAACAAGACTGTCCATCCAAACCAAGTAAACTAATTTGAATGCTATGAAGAAATTGTTTCCTATATGCCAATAGACACCTGCAGAAGACACGAAACGAGATACTGGTCCAGCATCTGGCTGCTGATCACTCGTCCTACTAGTAACAACAAAATCTTACTGTGGATACAAATTTTGCTAAATCTTCTAGGGAAAAAATAAATCTGTACTAATAGAACAGGAATCAAAAAAATGCTCTTGAAATAATGGTAGTTTGAAATAAACTTACCATTCTGTTATTAATGTGGAACAATCATAGAAGCATAATATATTTCTGTTTGTTTTACTTGATAAATAATAAATCCAGACATTTCTTTTTACCAAGCCATCACTTAACTAATTCTGACTTAAATATTTCTAATAAAGTATTATATGCATAAGTTTAGTTCTAAGTACAGCACATATTATTCCTAATGAGGAAGGGTAGCTGCATTCAATGAGACAACAGTCATGCCTAAAGCAATTACAATTCAGGAAAAATAAATTTTTGGTGATGTTAGCTGAAATGACAGCTACTTATACAGAGAAAGCATAACCTGAAAAAGTGCTTCACTTAAAAGAAAAATAGATTAATGTTATTTAAACAGTTGGCTCAAATTTGAAAAATCTTATCAGAAGCACAGTGTACAACTGGTAGTGTCTCTGCTCTCCATTAGAATTATAAAATTAGGGGAAAAAAAGTTTTTGCTGATTTGTAAGGGAGAACAAATGTACCTTGTGTGTACAAAAAAAAAAAAAATATATAGCACTAATATGGAAATGGTTTGTACTACCAAAGTTTGTAGTGGCTTGCATTAACAGTTCTAAACGTTTTTAATTTTTATTTAACAATTTTACTTCTGATCTGAATAAAGCTTTCTGGGCAAACAGGAAAGGACTGACGCTACAGATTTGTCTCTTGAATGGTACCTTATCACTACCAAAAAGAAAAGTGAAGAAGAAAAAATTACTGTTTGCTATTTTGAGAGAGAAATTAGAAACTCTAACAAAATATATTTGTTTGAACTCTGATAGTATAATTATTTAGTCATCTTTATATAGTACAAAATTATACCATATTGCTTGTTTAATTTATATTTCAGTTTCATTTAACACCAGGTCTTGAATCTGTGTATTAGTTAATGAATCCAACTCACCAGAAATTCAATATGAGTAATCAGCCAGTAACTAGCAAAATTAATTAATTTCTATTGTGTAAAGGAAAAAACAAAGTAATGCTCTGTATAAATTAGTGGACTCTTTGTCTTCCTGTACCTTAGGTGAGTTATTTGCTGAAATATGTAGCAGAGATTGCTCTTCTCAGGAATCTTGGAAAAGCAGTTGCTAGATAAATTTCAGTTATTATATGGGAAGAAAAAACAGATATGTAGAAATTAGTACATTCCTAGGATATTTAAGGGAGAACTTCTTTAAACTTTATATTCACAAAAAGAGACTTAAATAGTAAATAAGATAAATTTGATTAGTTTTCAACAGAAATAATCAGGTTCTAAGAGAATGTTCAACAAAGTATTTCAGCACCTAAATCCAAGATAGTAATCAACAACCCCTATGGAATGTGTAGGCACCTTTCTCTCTGCCATAACTTTACTACTACAGTAAAAATCTTAGACATGTCTTAGTCTGGTGCTATGCAATCCCAAAGTACAGCTCTTTGGGAGAGAGAGCAGAGCATGACAATGTTCACCTAGTGTCTAAGATAACTTGGGATTTATTAAGCAACCATCCTATTACCCATGCCTCCTGAAAGGCATGTTTCAGCTGGCATGCACCAGGATCTCCAAACGTGCATTGACGACTGAGACTCATCCACAAAACACAGAAAGAAGCTGTAAGAGGTGCACCTGCCTATATCTGAATTTTTTTTTTATAACAATGGTTAGAAGTGAGATTTGATTTCTGTGATTTACACCTCCTGGAAGTTCAGCTCACACATGCCTGTGAGGAGACAGCACCAGCTCTAGATTAGGCTGCAGGGGAGGCAGCAGTCAAATATGTAAGAGTTTATACCGTCTAGATGTGTCCTTTTAATGATTGGTTTCCTTTCTGTATAGGTTCATCACTGTGCTTTCCACTGGAAGCAAGTTACCCCTTATTTTCAACTGAAAAGGTAATAAAGTACTACGTTGGAAGAACTCATCATGGCTGGGCTTCGCGAACGAAGATTTGGGGAGGGCTCTACCCACGTTTGTTGCAAGCGCGCTGGTGGCTGAAAAGGCCAATACGAGATAGACATATCCAGTTACAAAAGGCACAGCAAAAAGACTCCTTAGGTGGTAGTTGGAAGAACTATAATATATCTTTTTATTAGCTCTCTTGATTGCCAGTTCTGTATCTTCTTGGAGTTCAGCACTTGGGAGATACTGAAGATAACTTCCATAGATGTCAACAGTAACTGAGTCAACAATAAGAGTTGATGGTATTTGATGCATCTTAGAATGTAATAGTTTCTGCATTTGTCTCTTTTCTTCTTTATCTACTGGACCTAAATTATATTCAGTTGCATCATTTCTAAATGATTCTTTTTCTGTGAAAGGTTCACCACAGACAGTAAAATTAGAATTTTTGTGCTTACAAATTTTCACATTTATCTACAAATTTTGTTTGTTCCTGAACTATCTACCACCAGAACAGCAAAAGCCATACTCACCAGATAGCTCATTGAAATTGTTTCCAATTACAACTGCAATAATTGTCAATTTATCTTTTTTGTTCAGTTGTCCTAAATCCTTTTATACAGGCTCATAATTCAAGGAAGTTGAGCAGGACTGGAGAATAGAGACCAGTATATTCAATCTCCATTTTTTTTGCAGTTGACCATCTTCTTTTGTTAAGAATTTTAAAACTCCTCTTTCATGAAACCTTTTGTACATGAAGCTGTTTTCCCTGTGCAATGTTTGAATGCAGGTCCTAGATAAGCTTTTAGGTGTTGCACAGAAGTATGAAGTGACAAAGACAATAGGAAGGGTTCAAACAGCAGCAGAAGAAAAATCTTTTTCTTGTTCTTATTATATGTCTGCTACTGTGTTCCAAACATTTAATTTATGGACATTTTCTATCCTCAATACTATTTTTTACTGTTTTGTGTCATAAACAACTAAACCAATGAAACAGTACTGAGTGAAAAGATACTTCAGAATTTAAGAAAAGGGGAATAAAGTTTCATTCTCTTGTGTATGTGTTTCTTTCTGCTTTAAAAATATAACAGAAATACATGGTCAGGATCTTCCCAACTCTCTCATTCTGCAAAAAAGAAAACTGTGTATAGACCATCTTCCAGGCTTTTCTAAAAATTGAATCTATTATAGTAAACATAGTCTATATCTCAAGGAAAAGTTTACTTTGAAAATCTTCTTGTTGCCGCCATCATCTGCACCAGTGTCTTTCTTACCCTCCCTCTTCTCTTTCTGTTGGAAACCAAACAGTGGCCATATGGAGTGAAGTGTTCAGGTTCTATAACAATACCAAATCAAAATACAGTTTGGGCTTTCAAGGGGCTTTGGAAAGTACCCTTGAATCTCAGAACAGATGTAAGATATAGTTACAAGCTAGTGACTCAGCTGTATTGAGTGGATTGCCTGATGCTGTCAGATATCAGACATCTTTTTCAATGCTGGAGGAGGAAAAATGTCTCTATTCCTTCCTCCTCTGCCTGAAACTCAAGCATCTAAGCCCCAACCAACATGACTGCTTTATTTACAAAACCCAGATAAATTCTCCAAGAATATAAGTGGCGTTGTCTCGTGCTCTACCTATGTTTAGGAAAGAAAACCAATGAAACTTAAGCATTCATCAAATTTCTAAATGAAACTGCAATAGTGAAGATGAAGGAATTGTAAGATTTAGTTTTTGCCAACTAATATTACAAATAAATACTTTACACTAAAAAAAAATACAGAAGGACTTGAGTGACTAAAATCCACGCTTTTAAAGAAAATTTATATCCCATAATGTGCTATATATAACATGTCTACCAGGGGTTTTTTCAAGTCTAACTAAATCCTTTTCCACTTCTTTAAATTTTTTGTTTGTTGGTTTTGTTGTTGTTTTTGGGTTTTTTTTTGTTGGAGAATAAAAAACTTTCTAAAACTGAAATATTTTCAAAAGGTGTCAAACATGAGGATTCTGAAAAGTACTTCATAGCACGGATCCCAAAGCAAGACACACAGGTTCTATGGTCACTTTTGAAAATCTTGGCAATCTAATTTTAAAATTTTAATCTAATTTCCTGTGCTTATTTATAGAACGGAGCAAGCTAAGCCCTTTGTTGAACTGCAGCCATCCTGTGAGTTTATGTTATCAGTTATAAAAACGTACCCTGCCCCAATTTCACAAGTCCTTAATTACTCATCTCCTCCCACAGAAACCATTAGCAAGTGATACATGATATGTATTTCTTAAAATATAATATGAAATGCGAAGCAAAGTGTCAGGCTGTTCAGAAGCTATGCATATTTTGGTGACTCAGAACAATGCACAACAGTATAAGGAGATTAATAAAATTAAGAGTTCATTTTCATTCCCAGTTCCAATTTGTCTTATTTAAATGCTGGGCTGTCCTAAGGTTAAAAATAAGCTCTTCTAGTTTTAAGCTTTTAAGTTAGCTTTAATCCTTTGTCTCATTTGAATTTGATAGACTGCATTCAAAGTAGATAGGTTATATTCATTATTTATTTCTTTATTTTGTTAAATCCCAAATCTTCGTTTGTGAAGCCTAGCCATGATGATGATTTTGTTAAATGTTACCCATTGCAAACCAAAAAGGTCAGCAAAATGCAGTTTGACAACTTTCCACTGGTTATTGAAATATATTTTCCACATGACCACAAAAAATGTCAGAATTTTGTTTTTATTTTTCAACTCAATATTTCCTCACAGAAAATTAATCTGGTAGCAAGTATTTTTAAGGAGTCCATCAGACTGCGAGCCATATTGCATTTGTTGCAGGAAAACAAACATGTATATTTAAAGAAGGGAGATATGTCATCTAGCTAATTACAGGCATAGTAATCTTACCTCGTGGAGATTTTAGAACAAATCTGGATCAAAGTATACTTAGTTATATAAATTAGAAGTGAAAAAAAAATGCTAGGTAGGTTCAGCAAAAGCCAATCATGTGGGGTAATTATACCCTTCTTGGTTAAATTAACAGGTTTTCCTAGGCAAAGAAAATGTAGTAGATAAAATATATCTGGACATCAGATTTACTGATTTACAAAGTAACTTCTGTAGGAAATTATTTATTAAGTTAGTGAAGCTACTGCTCCAAACTGGCTAAACTTGATAAAGTTGATATTTCTGTGTAGTGTTTTTTTATTTTGCAGTATTCAGACACACATGTATGTTTAACGTAAATGACTAGGAGAACTTTGGAACACTGAAAATTATGGTTCTCAATGGAAGTTTCTGGTCTATTTTACTGTCTAGCTACTTGGGGAATTCAGGCACCAGAGACATAGAAACAGACAGCTTTTTTTTAGAAGATGAACAGCGTCAAGTTGGTTTATCAGCACACTCATGTATAGTAAACCCATAACCTGATTCATGGATGGACTGTACGAAATGTGAGCTGTATGAACCGAGGGAATGGAATTTCTCCCAGAAGAAGAGGGAAGAATGGAATTTCTCTCAGAAGAAGAGGGAAGATGAACTGGTCTCCCACTGTAACCTACACCAAAGTGAAAAATGTGAAGCTGCATGTAGAAGTTAAGGGCCATATACACTCAGATCAACCACACCAACTTATATCCCCACCTTCTAAAGAACTTATATCGAAGTGAAACTCTACCAGCATTTTGAATTAATAAAGTGTATTATAGATTATTTTTTTCTGTGCAATTAATTGAATTAAATAGTATATTATTGCCTTGAAAATTTTTATTTCTTCAACCAAACTGTCATTCTTTCTTACACAATTTTTTAAGAAACAATTTATGTTGCAGACTTCATCAGCAGAATTTCAGTTTAACAAAATCTACTGAGTGTTAACAGTCTCAGGAAATAACTGAGATCACTAGCTTGAAGTGTTTTATTTTACAGCATGTTTTTATCAGGATATATATCAAAAACAAATAATCCTCAGGCCAAAACTTTTTTATACTCTGGAGCTTCTTCCCCCATGAATCCATGAGAGATTTGCCTTGATAGCTTCTATTAACACAAGTGGGAGTTGCAAACCAATCCCCTATGCATTGTTTGAAGAACTTATCTCAAAGCATTGCCCAAAGCAAATTTTTATGATAGTTTAGCACCCCTGGGAACAGGGATTTATAATGGCAACAACTGAAAAAGACCCTAATCTATAGTTTAGTGATGGGAATAAGAGTACTGCTATACATTTTCAGTTATTATGCTGCTGAACTTGAACTCCAAATTGTTTCCTTCTTGAAGAAATATTTGAAGTAGTTTTATTGAAATAACTGTTATAATGCTTTAAAGTTTCTGAAGTATTTTAATATGGTCTCAGATTTCAACCTTTCTTTCCATTCCTCAGTCAAACCACACAGTATTTAACAACATGCATTATTAAGAGAAACTATATAAAGCCCTTGAAAACCACCATGTAAAGCAACAAACACTCTTGTATGTATAACTTTAAAATAATGTTTTCCTAATATGTATACATTTCATCTATTACTATTTGCTGTGATAAAGGATCTAACTTGTTCTTTGGGTAATCATCTCTGTTTTAAAACTTCCAAAGGAAATAAGAAACAAGACTTAAGCTAAATGGCATGATGAATGCTCTGCAAATTATCTTGTCGATATTATATATTGACAGTTATATAATATCAAGGCTGATAATAGCATATAAAATTAGAATTCTATTTAAATTTGATAATTTTAAAAATCTTTTGCCATGGTAAATGTTCGCTGGTTTGTAATTTTAGAATTTTTGCTAGGTTTGAAAAAATACTAATGAAAACAAAGGAAAGTTTCAAAAGTTAATGAAAGGAGTGGGAGGTTGATACTAGGTTTTTCCTGGCCATGTTTTTCGATCTTATGGAGAGAAAAATACCTTTCTTAAAATATATAATGGTGAAGTATTTTGTTTTCCATATGAAGTAAGAATTTTTATTTATAAAGGTAGGTTTTGAAGGACCTTGAAAAAAATTGTCAAATTTTGGTCTAGTTTAATTCTCTTTGATCCCACATAGCATCATGTGTAGCCTAAGTAATGTACTTTCACTAAAGTGAATTCCTTTTACTCAAAGTCAAAGAATCACAAAGTGGCTGAAGATGGAAGGGACCTCTGCAAGTCATCTGGTCCAACCCCCCTGCTCAAGCAGGGCCTCCTAAAGCTGGTTTCCCAGGACCACGTCCAGACCACTTTTGAACATCTCCAAGGAGGGAGATTCCACAACTCCCAGGACAACCTGTGCCCATGGTCAGTCACACTCACAGTGAAAAAAATGTTTTCTGATGTTCGGACAGAGCTTTCTGCATTTCAGTCTGTTCCCTTGCCTCTGTCACTGGGCCGCTGAAAAGACCTTTTGTACCTTCCCTTCAGGTATTTATAGGCATTCATAAGATCATCCTGAGGTTTCTACCAGGCTGAACAGTCCCAGCTCTCTCAGCCTTTCCTCATAGGACAGATACTTCAGTCTCTTATCATCTTTCTGGCCTTTCATTGGACTTTCACTGATATGTCCATGTCTCGCCTATCCTAGGGAACACAGAACTGGGCACAGTTCTCCAGGTGTGACCTCACCAGTGTTGAGGAGAAGGGAAAGATCACATCCCTTGATCTACTGAAAACACTCTTCCTAATGCAGCCCAGGATACCACTAGCCTTCTTTGCCACCACAGCATATTACAGCTCATACAGGAACCTCAGGTCCTCTTCTGCAAAGCTGCTTTCCACACGGTTGCCGCCCAGCAGATACCAGGTCATGGCATTGTTGCTCCCCAGGCCTTTGTGTTTCCCCTTCTGAAACTTCACGAGATTCCTGTCAGCCCATTTCTCTAGTCTGTTGAGGTCCTTCCAGATGGCTGCACAAACCCTCTGAGATACAAACCACGCCTCACTGTTTTGTGTCACCAGCAAACTTGCCCCATCATTCAAATCATTTCATGTTATTTAAAATGTTCTATCTTCTTTCATTGTCTCCAAGCATTTCTCTCTCTTTCTCTCCATCTTTTACTAGCTCTTTGGTGCTCCCAACAACAGGAATTATTGTTCTGAGCTCCAAACAATTCAGCCGTGCTGGCTGGTATACTCAGAAATCAAAGTGAACCTAAACTGTGTAAGGAGCAATGGAAAATCTCATGTGAGGAAGAAATTCAATCTCAAATGTCATACTGCAGTGGCAGAGAAAGGTGTAATGGAAAGACTAAGTTAGCAGCCAGTTCATTAATTGCTGTAGGCTCTGTGTATTCACATATAATACTCCAAACTGCACTATCCTTGTTGATATCTCTGCATAAGGTGTAGAAAACAGTAGAAACATTTCATCATCAGATATTGGGGCCTTAAGAACTAAAAGTTTGGGTTAGAACTGTGTTTCCTTGTATTAATGAATTTTGTATACCACTCAGATGGAAGCTAATTTATAACTTTGTCTCTGAACCAGTTCGAGTGGAACATAGATTTAATATGAAAACAAATTATGAAATTGTGTACTCTCCTCATAAAAATATATTGGGATGAATCCAAGACTTATCAAATCTGTCGCAGTTACTGTACAGAGATTAATTTGTATTGTTTGTCTGGAATCAAGTTTTAACTGGATTCAGGAAAGATAAGATCATGCAGGTATAAACTAATTTGGTCCACTATTTTGAAATGTAAATTTTGTAAGAATTGAATGTCTAAAAATATCTGGAATAATTGAACTCCATTAATGTATTGTTCAATTAGCTTCCACTTGTGGGAATATTGATACAGCTGACGTGCTATTTCCTGACAGTCTTTGTTGTTCTTAAATGATTTTAACCTGGCTTACTTATCTATGTGAGAAGGTTGTATTTTGAACAATGGTAAAAGCCAAGTGGTTAGTTTGGGGTTTTTTCGATAAATTACTCCCTGACTTCTTTGTCAAACTATTAACTTTTGATGTGTGAGCTCTATGTCCTCTAACATAGTCACAATATGCCTTGTCTTCATCCTAAACACAGATATCTGTACATCAAAATTCCCATCCCTACTTCATATAATATTAACTTGCTAAGATTAATCTTTCCAACAAATTTCTAACAGGTTCCAGGGATTTTCCTTAATAATAACCATACTCTTTTTTTCTCTCCTTCTAACAGTCAGATGAATGATTCAAAATGTTTTGTCTGAATGAAGATGACCAGTCTCCTTATCTGTGAGTTCTTGTACCCATACAAAATGTGCTACACACATCCTTTTTTGCTGTTTTGTATTTGTCTGAAATGGATTATAGCAGTTTCATTTTTCTTGGTATCTACATTAAAGTAGTATACTACATAAATAGAAAAATCACATTGACCCTGAATATATTTGCAACACTATTTCATATTATGGACATATTCAGATTTCATTTACACTGGCCTCCACCTAGGCAAGCTGCTCATGAAGGGAATAAATTGAGAATGAAACACAGATCACTATAATGAAAATCAATGTTAATATATATCCCATACTTTCTAGGAATAGAAACCAAACAGGTTGCTGTCTGTTTTGAATAGCTGCATAAAAGCGTTGTACACAAAATAATCTGTCATGAGTTTTCTGCATTCAGAATAAATATTTCTGAATTGTTTTAAACATAGTTCCATTATTTCTTGTACAAGTAGAATTCCAGCTTATTTATTAAAACCTGAGGGGCCATCACATGATAGGTTGTAATCAATAAAACTTATGCCAACTGATGTTATTCGGTATGTCAAGTCATATTGCTACAGGATGTTACAAAGCACTAGCTTGTTTGCAGTGTTCTTTTCTACCTTCTTAGCTTTGACTCAGGAATTGTTTCTCATAACTATACCAACAAGAAAAAGAAACAAATCGTATTCCGTTCATTTCTAACAAAAGACAAAAACACACTAACAAAAGCAATAGAAAATTCTGCTCTAATGCACCGTTACTGCATTGCCTCAGATGCATTACACAAACTAAATAAATTACCTTCTGGTAAAAAACTTGCATGATCACTCAGTCACATCATCATGTTGCCAAACCTGACTAATCTAAGCAAACAAAGCAAGCAACCAACCAACCCACAAATTATATTTGACATCATCAGATCATCTGAAACAGTACAGCATTCATCCAGATTAGCTTGGTGTACATATTTTAAGGAATAACCTAGATTTTATATAAAAGATTTTTTTTCTCTGCATTGAGGAGGTTAGGGAAGAGAAGACTCTTTGGAAGGCAAAAGATACAAGAACAGAATCATCAAGGACAATGTGGTAAGTTTTATGGCAGAGATTCACAAGGGAATGATGACACCAAGATAAGTACTGTCCTTAACATGCTCTACTACCAGTTCTATGACTCTTCAGGGATCAACTGTTTAAAGCGGGGTTTGTTAATCTAATATGTATTTACATATATCCAGAGACAGGAAAGGATTTCTGTTGCCATTTGTTTTTTGACAACTGGTCTGCTATTTAGTTCTCATACATTCTTTCATTAATGTCTTGGACATCTCAGGAAAAGAAGACAAGACACAAGGAATGTGGTTTAAGTAGGCCGTGACTTCATAAATAACACATCTGGGAACCATCTGGCAATGACTCGTCCAGTGCAGGTCATACTTCCTTTGTAATCCATACCACGTGGTGGCAAACTGCCATCAGCTCTCCCCCCTGCTAACATGGCCTTAGCATCACTCCTGAGACCCATGGGCCCCCTTCCCCTTAAAAGGACTGAAAATAAAGGGGCTATATCCTAACTCGAATGTAGCCCCAACTTTCTTTGCAGTCCTCTGTTCCCTTCTCACTCCTGTTTACATTTTATCATGAAGTCAAATCCTTAGTCAATAATTACCTTCACTGGAAATTTGCTGCAGTGAGGCAACAACTTTTCTACCCTGGCCAAATTCTCACATTGTCAATAATTGCTTCCATTACAGCAGATAACATCATATTCCTTTTCAAGTAAGAAATTGTAATAGAACACTTGAAAATATTGAAAGCACACTTCAAATGAATAGTTACCTGATTTTTCTCTTCAGTTAATTTATAAATCAGCCAAGTTCCTCCTGTGATCACCTAAACTTTCTGGTGTGGTGTTCTGAAATCAGTCATTTTACTGTAATATGATCAGGGTGTACTTATGACCTCTTGTCCTAATCTCAATTCTGCCATTATTTTTCCCTCTGTTTGTTTTATCGTTATTTATCTTGATCCATTCATATGGCCTCTCCCTCATTCTGAATGAATCAGAGTTATGCCTCTTCAGCTGGGCTAACGCTTACCTGAAAGGTAACTGATGAACTTCCAGAAAAACTAGATTCCTGATGCAAGCCAAATGCACACAATTAGCCAGAGAAGTCTGACATATTCTGAAAAATAAGTTGAATATGGATATTACTGAAAATATCCCCTCCATACTCATGTGTCAACTCAGATATTATCGGTCACAACCACAGCCTTCCATGTTCCTACTGCCATGTCTGCTTCAGATGCTTTAATGTCCATGTGGAATGAAGAAGAACCCAGTTTATTAAGGCAATGGCTGTAGAACGTGTTCTCTGACATTGACATGAAATTAAATATTTTTTATGATTTAACTGCCTTCCATGAGAAGCAAAAGTAGCATGGTATCAGTTGACCTCTATCCTTGTCACATCTGAATAGTTTGATTGAAAAACTCTTACGTTATTATAATACAGAAATTTATTTCCTCACCTTTATTTTTTAAGACAATATTCTAAGAAGCACAGGAATGGTAAGATGCAAGGGCAGCTTTTCTTCATTTTTTTCAAATGCCTGAATTGTAGATAAGTCAAGGATCTACCTGAATTGCATTTGGCCAATTCTTCAGAAACTGTGCAACTACGCCACCCTCAGACTTACTTAAATCTCTCATAAATTTTCTCTTAAGCTGATATATTCCTAAAATAATGATGATCAATACTAATGCAAAAGAAAACAATGACAGATTATATTCCTAACAACTAAAGACAAAAAAATGGAAATTTGTAAAATTTTAGGACAGATTTCTCCAGTTAGGAAAGAAGAATGAAATTATTCATGCTTACACACTTCTAGATGTTTTGCATGTTGACAAAATTTCTAGCAGAAATCAAGCTTTGAGAAGCCAACTGTAAATAGGCTCCTTGCTGGCAAAGTCTCCCAATCTCTATCTCTTTCCCTCTTTGATTGATTTGAAAAATACTTATCTTGTTTTTCACTAATTGTAAAAATCAAATTACTACCACTTACGTAAATTTAAAACTTTACTTGCTCCATAATATATCAAGCTATGTTAAATGGCTTTTATGACTGACTGTAGACCTACTCTCCCACTTTAAGCATGAGGAAAAAAGATAAATCAGGACCTCTCCAAAACTAAGTACCCTGTTTCTTGTTTCATCCTTAAGAAGAAAAGGGGTCTGGTCATTACTTAAAACACAGCTGATGAGAAAGTATCAAAGTGACTTCCCAATATTTTAAAGGCACTATATCTCTAGTTTATCTTTTTTAATACTGTAGTTATCTTTATGATCTTAACAATACTAACAGTTTTAGTGAGAATTTAATCTAGTCTCCAGCTGAACTAACTAAATGCAGCAGTGAATAGAGAGGGTAATTCACTATTTCTCATTTGTTGACAGTATCCCAAACTCACTGGTGAAAAGAATATGAAGGTAGCAAACTCTTGTCCTCTTATGAACTCTTAAGTTGAAGGGAAATTCACTATGGTGATTGCTGTCATAAAATCTTGAACTTTAGCCAGTCCACATATATTGATCCATATTCATGCACTTTTATAACCTGCATATCTCTAGGTTTGATCTGCTGAAACAACCTGGACTTTTCAATAAAAGGTGGATTTAGACAGAAACCTACTTAATAACATTCTAGCTCATCAGTGCATGAAGCACGGTGCAGAATAAAAGACCAGTGAGTTAGACTCCCAGCCCCTGGGTAATGATGGGAGACATCACAGACTCTCAAACTTAGTGCTACTGGTATGACTGACAGATGTTAGTAGACCTCTAATCCTTTGGACACACAATAGCAGATAAACACACCACAAGTGTCATATGTTCCCTGCCTTCTTACAGCAGCTTCTAGGACTAGTCAGGTACTGAGAGAGAGAGATCTCTAGAGTTATAGCTGCATATGTATATATATACAAGTAGAATGTCCTCGAGCAAAACCACTCTGTGTATGAACAGGAACCAAGAAACCAAACCCTCTGTTTTGCCAGTCACCTTCTCCTGTCTTCTGCATGCTTGAGGAGAAGCTGAGGGTCCAAAGAGAAAGCAAGTTGAAAAGAGATGATATATAAAAATTGAAGTTTCTGTTGCCCCGGGCTGCTTCCTGAGCCTCTGAAAGATGTGGAATGGGTTCTGTAGATGGACAGTGCACAAGACATCTGCTACAATGCAAGCTTTTAAAAAAAAACACCCTCTATTGTTTTGATTCAGAAGCTTTCTCTTGTTCATAGAGCTTTGTATAATCATATCAATGTGCTTTGAGTTGCAAACTGATGAGAAGAGCAATAATTAAGAGGGTATACCAAGTACATCTGCCTTAAGCAAAAGTAATTTGCAATGCTGAATTAATGTATTCTTTGTCTATCAGTGATATTTGGTGCCACATTTGCTTCTGTTATTGTTTTGGGCATATTTATTTATTCTGACTTATTCTGTCTCCCCTGAGTGTGTTATTTCCCCAGTCTCACTTTCTCTTTTTTTTCCTGAATAAATGCAAAAATAAATATGCCAGGAGAATGTCTCTCTGTGATACCCTACAAAAAATCAAAAGCATTTTTTTATTGTTATTTACTAGTAACTCATAAAACACATACATATCTTTTGACAGAGTCAACTGTTCTCTGAGATTTAAATTATTTTTAAAATAATTTTATTTAAGTATCATTATTTTCCTCCTAATTTTATCTATTTCAATCTTCTTGTCCAGTATTGTTGCAATAAGCTTTCTCATGATTCCAACAGATGCAACTATTATGAGATCAGTTTAATTTTTTTGAGGGCACTGTTTTAGGTATTACTTTGCCTAAACCTGTCTCCTGAAGATCTTTCCACCTCACAGATTGGTAAAGGTTAAATCTGCAACAGGATTCAGGTGTTGAACTACAGGGTACTGCGACATTTTCAGTATCCTACCATCATCCTGTCTCCCAGTGTAAGGCATGAGGTGAGTTGGGTTCTTAGCAGTTGACTCAAAGCATCCAGAAGTGAGTGGAGAGCCCTCCACTTTAAGCTAAGGATATACACTGGTTGCATACACCATGTCCCTCATGTTAACTGAGTGTGGATTTAAAGTGCAATAAAGTGCTTCCTTCCACTCTGGAGTCACATCTGGAAACCCTTTCCTGAATGAGGCACCTACACCAAGACAATAATTTCCTGAAAAATAAAATCTATGGGGAGATTTTGGTTCCATTAAACCCAGCTGCCTACTGGTTAAAGCATATCTGACTACTTTAACTGCATGAAAGGATGTAGGTGATCTATGTTTAACTGTCTTTCCATGCCCCAGTCAGACCACAATCCTGCCTGTTGGGATGTACTCTCACTAGCCATGAGAGTACAGTAGATTTTGGGAAAAAAATCCTAGTTGCTTTTAAAACCTTTTTGTATAAACTACTTACACATTCACTTGGAGAAAGGAGTAGGAGCTGAATTTCCCTGGTGAGTGATTTAACCACCAGGCATTCTAACTCCCTCTCTGGCCTAATGAATATTTCATATTTTATTCTGTGGAACAACATATTATGCAATCATTCAATTAAGCACTGTCTCATAATGCATATGCACAAGGTGTTATTCATGAATAACACCACTGAAGCTGAGCTTGTTTTGTAAAATAAAAAATGCTGTTCTTCATTATTAAGCATCACATCTTTATCGTTCTGCTGTTGAAAGCAGAGGTCACGTTTGAAAACAGTGTATCAACCAGCCATTACTGAAAATATCACTAACTTCCAATTAATTTCCAAACCAGAATGTAGAGGTTTGGAGAAAAACAATCGTGGTCTTTCTCCATCGCCTAAAGCATCCTCACCTCTCTTTAAAGATACAGTCAGCTTCAAGGAGAGGGAAGACACGAACTGTGGTCCAGAGAGCAGAAATACAGAAATTACAAAAGACAGAAATGAATGAGAAAAGAAGAACAAAGAAAAACTGAAATTTCAGGGCCGAGAAACCCATGTCTTACAAATAACTTTTTTTTTTTTTAATTTTTCTCTGAACTGAAAAGAGAATTAAGAAATTGATGCCATTGCCTCATCCTCAGGAAAAAAGTCAAAGTAAGGGAAAGAGGCAAGGAAGATCTCAAGAAGGTACCTTATCTGGCAAAACCGTTTGCTGTTTTTCAGGAACTTAGCTTGCTCTGCTTCCAAAGACCACAGATGAAGACTGGAGAAGCCTATGAAGAAGAAACTACTTGAACATTTGGCTTAACAAGAGTCAGAAACAGAAAAATTTGAGACCCTGATTTAAATCATCATACTAGAAAATTTTTACTTCTGTGTAAAGCTTGTACAATGTTTCTTAAAACACATTTAGTGTAATCTGCAAAGATTTAACCAGCCTTTTAATGGTGTTCTGAAATGGATTGAAATGTACTGGAATCCGTCACAGATGGGTGGCTGGAATAGCCATTCCATGCGGTTAGCTGGAATTCCATTCGGTTAGCTGGAATTCCATTCAGGTAGCTGAAGATACCTGCTAAACCTCATAAACAGCCTCAGTGCTCATGGAGCTTCCTCTAGGTCACAAACTTCCCTGAACATAAACGTGCATAGTAAGGTCTTGCGAGTCTGCCATATGACAGGAGAGAAAAATGTCAGGTTTGAGTTGCGCTAAGAAGCCATATTATAGTTTGATTTGTAGTTAAGGGAGAGACAAGGGGAGAGGAGGCAGTGATGGGGACAGTAAGTGGGATCAATCTGTCCTTTAGGTCCTTTGTTAAGGTAACATAAGGTTGTGCATAAATATCTTCTAGTGACAGAGCTATTAAAGGGCCTGATTCCCTATTACAGGAGCTCTTATGCTTCAGGAGTGGGATTTGTGTGTACAGGAACTTAAAGAAGAGCTATGTTTATGTGTTTTCCACTACTCTTTTGTTTAGGAGGTAATTAAGTCTTTAACTTTCAAAGAAAGACATATGTTCATATGCAATTTTGACCCTGTAGAAAATAGAAAAATTATGGCAGTAACATCAGTCAATTGCAATCATGAGTGTTTGCCATTCAGTACCACCATGAAGAGATGAGAAGACAGGATACACAAATGCTTATAAGCTCAGCTATGGTTGCACAAAGATACAAAAATATCATTTTAATGTCAGTTTTCTCTATATTTTAGTTGTATTGTATTACTAAATACTGGCATGAAATCAAGATCCTTGCTTTTTACATTTCCATTCTGCCCACTTTAAGTATACTAATTTGCTTTTTCAAGTTTCAAAGTATTCTAACCTTTTGTTGTCCTCTTTCAAAAATAGTCTGCTATAAAAAGTTCATATTGATCCTCTGCATTAATCCTTGATGAGAAGTCCTGCATTGAGCTAGTTTGGCCAAATTTCGTTTCCAAATTAAGTTACTCAAGGTCAAAACTACTACTGTTCAAGCCATTCAAGCTAAACTTTCAAGACTTGTGAACTTGGAGTAGAAGTGCTATTATTCCATAAGTTCCCAAGGCTTTGTGCATTTCAGTTTTCACAGAAGTTATGCACTTGAGCAACAGAGAACTAAAACCCCCACAATTTTATAATGAGAACTAAAACCCCCATGACTTTATTACATCAGTCAGTATTTTCTGAAAGTTTTAGAGAATACATTATCTTTTGAGGTAGTTTTGCAGCCTACAAATGGCAAAATTTGAAAACTGCTGATATTATCAGTGATCATATAGAATCCATAAACACATTCCAGATTGTATTCAAGAGCATCACAAGTTTTGCTGTACACTTAAAAATGAATCCTATTTATGGGTTTCAATTGGAGTACTTCAGAAAGTGACCAAAACTGAAAAATCCACACAGTGCCTTGAATAATTTCATGAATTTTTATACCCATAGCTGTAGGCACTTCATGCAAGTGAGATTTAGTGCCAAGTTTATCAAGTCAAAGGAAATCTTTTCCTCACTGCATTGATTAGGATCTTTCTCTGTAATCAGTCAGCAGTCAAGTCTCACATAATTCTGCACTGTATTTCTGGGAGACATCACTGTTTACTAAGTGATACCTTCTCAAGGAGATGCTATTCACTTTTAATGTGCAAGGTCTGTGGGCACTTGAGCAAGGCTGAGAAATCCACAAGGTATCTGATTATCAAGTAGTTTGGCATTAAATTATATTTAGGGGCCTCATTTAAGAATGTTATTTTATATTAATTAGCCTTTTAAGTTCATTTAAGGCCCTTAAAATTCACACAGACAGTGGGGCCTCTGTTTCATAATTATCTTCATAAAAGTATTCTGGCTATAAAAATAAACAAAACCAGAATCAGAGGTTCAGAAAGAGTGAAGATTGTAATCTCCTTTCAGCATGTGTATTTAAAAGCATCACTGTTCACTCTTTTTTCCTCCTAAAAATGAGTTAATTTGCAATTAATAATTTACTACTAACCTTACTGTGTGTTTAATTGTAAATATTTTATACCATCCTTTTAATGGAAATTTTTTTCTTGAACTTATTTTAATGTGATTTTATGCTATACAATGAGATGGAAAAATCACTAGTTTTGGCTTTCCCTTTGTTCACTTTTTCAGTAGAACTCTGGTTTTTATTGAAGTGTTGAATCAAACTAGAACCAAAACTTTTTCTGATTTTCAGGGGAAAAAATCTCTAGTAAGTATTTTAAACAAATTTAATTTCCAAATATCTTAAAAATACCATGTTTCATCCTTCTTCCTTTGATGGAATAGGAAAAAAACCTTTTTTCTTTGTATCTCATCCTGTTGCCACCACTACTTGAGGTTAACATATTGTCTGTCTACTTTTAATAGAAACATTCCTCATGTATTCTAACAAATCACATATATCTGAATTCTACATACAAAGCTGTAATTCCATTGAGAGTTTGTAGTGACATTGATAAATGATGTCACCAGAACCCTTTGCTTGAATTACAATCTTAATTATGTACACCTGGGTTCTTATTATTTCTTATATTATTTCTGTCATAGCACTATCTTGTCCTAGTCTTACTCTGATGCTAATTTGTTTTATCAGTAGCTAAGGCACTGCAGCTTAGCAAAGCCTGTCCACAGTGTTTAAATAACTGTAAATTTCTTCCTCGTTATTGGTGTTTTAAAAACAGAATTCAGCAGTAAACAACAAAGTCAATGAGGATGATGCAGATTTATGTAAAGTTTTGGGGGCTTGTTTTTGTTTTCCATGGAGTTTTCTTAGGACTATCCAGCACTTCTGACTGCTTCTAGTTGCTTCATATCCCTTGAGAAAAGAAGAGCAAAAAGGTTTGGTTACTCAGTTATTTTTGTGGGAGAGGAATTCCCATATGGCTGAAAGTGGGAAACACTGTATTGTAAGCCTGAGAACGGGAAATGCAAGTTTCTTCTAGTTCTCATTCTCTTAGGTTTTTTTCTATATTCACCTTGTGAACCTAATGAAGATTACTTTTGTCACAGAAAATATAAAAGACTCTGCTTTGAGTGCATGTGTGGCCAGTGGAATCCCTTTTAAAAATGACCAGTCAGGCTGTGACTTGCTTTGCTCTGGAAGCCCCTTGAAGAGACAAGCTTACAACAAAGGTGATTAAAAGCTCACAAATCCACTTTATCCTCTTAACATTTAAAAAATATGAAGAAAGCTTAGACTTTTAGGATATAACTTGTGTCTGTTCATTATGTTTATTTAACTTGAAGAACGTAGGTCCTATCTTGTACAACACAGTTACACACTTGCTAAAAGTTCAGAGCTAAATGCTAGCACATTATTTTTGAACTTAGTCTTTAGCCAGGCAAATGTATACATGAGCTGGGTCAGACTTGGAAGAAGAATTGGAAGATTTTGGTTCTTATAGCGATTTATTCCTCCTTCTTCCCCCCCCCCCAAGTTTTCTCTTATTTCTGTCCGTCAACAAAATATGAACTGCATCCTCTAGAAAAATGTACATTTCTGCTTCCTTCGTGGTCAGATTAGTTAGGACTGAGTATTAACACTTGTCTTCCTAATGATCATACATTCTTTTCTCTTTCTGTAACAGCAATCCTCAAAAACATGAAACAATAGGAATAAAAACGCTCTGAATTTTGGACCATTCTACACTGGAGTATCAGGAGAAAAACAAAAATAAAAAGGTGCATGAACAGAAATCCAGACAACTCTGTCATAAATATAATTCCTGTACCAAAGTTGTTTTAAACAAATATTTACTTACCTTTTAGTTTAGTCAAGACTAGTATATTTATGGGCATTATTTACTTGTATATGAACAATCATATATGCTCAACCCTACATTACAGAAAAAATTAATTCTTAATTCTCTGCCATGGAAATTTTTTACTTATATTATTTCTCTTGCCAGTTATTACATTCATCTTTACAGTCTCAGATCTTTCTCATGAGATGCATAGGTCCAAATGAGACTTTGAACTTTTCCCACGTTGTTTCTTAAGCATTAGGTCTGTTCTGTTGGCTCTTCCTGTCCCGGAAGTATATGACAAGTTCTTTCAGAAAAGATTCAGGCCTTCTTTCATTACCAGGAGAGACTGTAATTTTTACTGTTCCACAGCCTCTAAAATGCTAATTAGACTCTTATCAACTCTAGAGTTGTAATTCTGGACTCAGCATATTTGTCTGTAAATCCAGCCTATGTCATTAATCGTGACCTTCTGGAAACTGCACAAGCTATCACAACAATGAAGAATACAGAAAACTCTAGGAAGGTGGCTCAAAAGCCACCAGCACTGTCAGGTCAGAGAAAATCTAAGCCTACCTTTACTTTTCTAACCCTTTAAACACTTGGATTGATTTTCCACAAACTTTTTCACGCTTTGCAGGGATCTGCTTTTAAGGTCTTGGCATCCAAAGCTCACTTCAACTGCAGCCAAGGTTTGAATTGCATGTTAGTTGTTTTAAATATGCACCAGTTTCCCATTCTGTTACACTTTACATTTTTGAGAGTGTATAACTAGTCTTTTTCATTCCTTAGTTGATATATATGCATGTGTGCACACATGAAAATTTGCATAGATGCTCTTTGTGAATGGCCTTTTTTTGTCATTCTAAGGTCCGAGACATGTAAGTTATTACCTAAAACTTGGAGTCCACTCTGAAACACAAGTCAAATAAATAACAAGATGAAGCACAGATACTGTTATAAGCTGCTGGAAAGATTTGAAAAAGGTAAGCTCTTTCTGGTTTACTAGTTTTACTTTGGTCTTTCTGTGATCTTCTGTAAAAAAAGTGATAAACTAGGGAAAAATATTGCTGGAAACTTAACATACATGGCGTACTAGGCAGAGCTTAATACACATAAGGTTCCATAAAAAACAGTGAGACAATAAACCTAAGTTAAATACTTCGAGTCCAGACATCTAAGGTTCCATTGAATCAGAAGTTTTACAGAATCTCATTGCTAACATACATTTCCACTCTTGGTAAAAATTCAAGTACAAAACTGACTAACACTAGAGAGAAGAGGTAGGGGAAGAGATTCCTGTGGCGAGGATCCAGTTCTGTAATTTTCCTATTAATTTTTGTTTGTAGAGATAAAAGAAGTTCCTATGTAATTAGAGAACCCGATGGGACAGCTTTCTTATCATTTTAAAATGAATTCTGTCATTGGTGAATAATACTTAGGGGTAGTTCATATAGAATAGGTATGGCCTGGAACAGAACTAAATGAAACTATCCCAGGGCTGCTTATTTTAGTTGTTTAAATGAAAGATAAATCTCAAATTATTTTTTTTTCCCTCAAAGACTATGAATTAGGACCGACAAACTATTCAGCTTGCTGTTTTAAGCAGGCACGTGGACTTGCCTTCTCTGTTTATTGTGAGACACTCACTTACTGATTTTTATTTTTATCAGCTCAGTTGTAAGACAATTTATAACTGGGATCCAAACAAAAATGTAGAACTGACCAATACTTCACTGTGCATTCCTAAGAGCACTTTGCTTAAAAAGAGCTTTGTTTTTTTCCTATATTTCTTCTTTCCCTGTCCTTTGTTTCCTTCCTTCAAAATATACTTTACCTGCCTCTCCCTGTTAAAGCGAACTCTTTCTTACACAAAACATTTATTTTTCTTCCAAAGCCAAATGGGATCCTAATTAGGTAAGGGTCCCTTTAGTGTTCTAGTACCACAAAACATTATTAATAACAGCAACAGCTGAAAGAGAGCAGTGATCCTGCAATCAAGCACTTATGATCTGTTCTTGGACATGAGATGTACATAAATGCTCTTTGGGTTAGATTCCAGTGTCAGTTACCCAACTACAAATTAGATTTAACTCCACTGAATTTAAGAGTTTTAATTTGTCCATGCCCTTGTCAGGGGTGGTGGAACTAGATAATCTTTAATGTCCCTTCCAACCCAAACCATGCTATGATTCTAGGAATGTTAATACAGGTGAGGACTTCATCAGATTTTTTACATTTTGTATTAAATAGTTTGCTTCAAAACTTTACCATGTTCACCACTGAGTCTTTTGGGGGTGGGGAAGTGCAATCTCAAAAGCTAATATTTTTAATTATTTTTTTAATAAGTCCTATACAGTTATTTTTAAAAAAATAATAAAATCAAGAACAAAATACTATATCAGTTAGTGTCCTGGAAGACAGATTTTCCAATCTTTCTTTGAGATTCTAAAATAAAACAATAGATACACAGAATACACTGGTCAGTGGCCCTTGCCCTGAACATGTCTGGGATACAGGTTCACTCAGTCATCAGCCAAAGCTGAGCCATGCTCAGTCATACTGGGTGGCTGCTGCCTCCACACTTCACAGTAGGAAGAAAATTATTTCATTCCTTCCTCGTTCATTCAAGATGAAGAAATGGGAAATGTCTTAAAAAAAAATTTCTCACAAAAAGGGAGATGACAAGGATTTAGAAAGTTATTTTACTCATTTCTTCACTTCCCATAAGTTGTGTGTTTGCTATTTTCTCCAATTACTGTGAAGAACAAACTTCTTTCCTCCACATTCCTCCTCCTCCTCATTATGATTTCCCTACCCTTATGGGGCCCAAAACCAGAGACCCTATCATTAATCTTCTTTCCCAAAGTGTTTAGGTCCATGAGGTCTGGCTTTAATTACCAGCCATGAGAAGAATTAATTACCCTGGCCTAACAAAGACAGGATGGTGGAAGGGGGGCAATGTTGTGAGGATCTGACAGTGCACATTTTGGCATTTTAGATATTCCCATTGCTACTTCTCTGTCACTTGAAAAAAAAAAGATAAAAAGACAAGTATGCAGTAGTTACTCCAAGTTTACAAATGCCTCCAAAGATACCTCTGTGGGAATTAAAAGTTCTCCTTGTGGGAGTACTTGTAGAGTGCAGAGCAAATAGATAGCACTTCAACAGTGAATGCATAATCATAATGAGTTGACCAGTGACTCAAAGCTGAGCTATGCAAGCCTAAAATAAGTATTACAAATGTGGGAGTCTATAATTCTCAATCAAGGGACAAAATGTTTCACTGTTTTAAATGTAAAAAAGCTACTTATCTTTCTGTCAGCTGAAGTTGGATGTGGCCACATTACTTCTGAAAAGTTCTCATTTTCTGTGGAATTGCATTAGTTCATAGTACATTTAATATCTCCAAAATACACTCTTTTGCTTTAATAATCTTCTTACTTAGCATGAACATCAGACTGGAACACTGATTTACAAATAAGCACTCTATACTGAATGGAGCTACAGCTTGTTGAAGTTAAAGCACTTCAATATTTGTGTCAATAAAACATGTTGTTCCTCTGATCTTTCTATGTACCCAAATGAATTGACTGAGTGCTTTAAAGTATTGAGTATATCACAGGAATAGCATTTAAAGGGAAAGATGTGTATGGCAACTTTATGTTTCTTAGTAACTGGGACAATAACATTAAAAATTATAAGTGAAATGGGAGCCACTCCAGGAAAAATACATAATATCTGAGCTTGCAGTGGTAAAACATCTTGCAGAAGGCTTGAAAAGACTAAAAAGTTTACTTCTCTGGAGAATCTGGCATTCAGCTATTGGATTTGGTGGTTGTTGGGTTTTGGTTGGTTTTTTGTTTGTTATATTCTATTGGGGTTTTTTTGTTGGTTTGTTGGTTTTTGATTTGGGGTTTGTTTTCTTTTCTGGTTGAGAACTGCGGCATAACACATCTGATTCAAATGTGGCATGGTACAGAGTTTCTGCCCAACAAGTCATCAGCTATGCCTCATCTTTACCTATTCTCATAGCCTGGGCTGTATCATCCTCTGCTGTACTCCCACTGTATTCAGCAGTTCTTCCTTAACTGAGGAATCTCTCTTAGGGATATTACTGATGCTTGGAAGACACCACACTGACAGGTATCATCAGTCATCCCATGCTGCTTTGTGATTTTAAGGTATCTGAAGCGGTCTGGAACATAAGAACTAGCTAGCTGGGCTTCCAAAAGCAATGTTTCTATGCTAATGCTAATGCTGCCTGTTTTAATAGATGCTTCTTTCTGCCTGGTTTTAATGTTGACTTCTGAAAAACTGTGGCTCTTTTATTGCCTGGAATGGTGCGCAGCAAGCCCTTTCATTCTAAGTGCAATGTCTGCAGAAACTATCTTGGTGTGCCATCACATCCAAAGCCTTGGATCACCTTAACTGCTAGGTATTTTGTGCTACATTACTAATTACTGCAAGGCTTTTAACATTTATTTCTTTCAGTAAGATTTTGTTCCACATATTATGATTCCTGACTCAGTCTATGATGCAGAATGAATCATATTTAACTGTTCCAGCCATGGCAATTATGTTATGAGAATTAGGAACATAGTGTCTTTCTGGTGAATATTACCTATGCCTTTCTTTGGGGCCTGATTTCTCTTTAATTGATTTTGTTGGAAGGCTTAGCCTTTGGGGGATACCCTTCAGGGTCAGAAGAATTTTTACATCATGGGAGCTTGTATGACAATGTATCCTGTGGGGTTTATACATAGCGTGAAAATAGCTGTGTCATCAAAGTTCTTAGTCTGAAATTGGGTTTGGTTTTGTTTTTTAAATACACCTAAGTTTCTCAGATTGCATAGAGAAACTATTTTCAATTTTCTTGAATGCCTCCCATCATTACACCTTCTGGATGACAGACGAACTGTGTTGAAGAGCTGCTGTGTCAATGGTTTATGTTGCAGCTGACTCATTGTGAATTTCATGCATGCACAAAAGTTAACAGAGAAATTTTTGTTGATTTGCTGAGTGCTATGCAATCCTTCATGTATCTGAAGAGATCATCCATCTGAAATCACGTACAATAAATACATTAAGTAACACATTATCTAATGCTTTTCCAAGTCTTATCAATAATGAATGCTGCAAGTATTTGTATATTCAGGTTGCTGCTCAACCTCGTGTGACAGATAAGAATCAAATTACTCTACCATGAATGGCCTGTAAGAGACCTGGGGCAATAAGCGATGCAGTCTGTGCAATGGCAGAAAGGAATGCACGTTTCTGAGCTCAATTCACTTTTGCTATAGGCAAGCGTTTATTTTCTGCACTGTATTAAAGAATAAAAGAAGTTTTATGACCTGTGTAATGCAGAAAGCAAAACTCTCTGGTCATAATTGTCTATGAATTCCAGACAAGGGATTCCCAGTCTACAAATCCCAGCTCATCTGTTTTTCCCCCCTCCTTTTCATGGGACCAGTGGTCATTGGGAGTGGTGAGTTTCATACACACAATCATTTCTCCACTTCCTGTGCCTGAAATTTAGTGAGGTGTGAAACATTAACCCTTCCTGTCAGACCAACTAGTGCAACACAAGGAATATGTGTATCAGGCAATGTGAGAAGGAAGGAAGGAAGGAAGGAAGGAAGGAAGGAAGGAAGGAAGGAAGGAAGGAAGGAAGGAAGGAAGGAAGGAAGGAAGGAAGGAAGGAAACATTTCAAAAATCCCTTAAAGGAATAATGGAAAATGAAATGTTTTTTATCATGTAAGATCCATAACTCAGTGAACAGAGAAATCAACTAAAAGATTTATGAAAAATATCTTATAGAAACAGTTTGTAAATTGTATTTTAAAAAGTAAGGTAGCAGTACATGACAGAATAAAGAATGATTTAAAATAAATTTCAGGTGTGCTTTCTTCAACACTTAATTACTCAGTGTTCAACTTACTAGTGTGTCTTCAAACTAAGCACTCTTTTCTTATTTTGAATTGAAAACAATGATTTAAAACAGTGACCTCTAATGCCTCACTGTTGAATTAGCTCCTGTATATTATATGATTAAATTTTTTAGTGTCAGTAAAATCTTTTTTGAACAAATAACGGCATATCACCATATCCTTTTCACACCATCTGTTCCAAAACAATTGTCTTGCTGAAGTGAAGAGTTATTCCAATAAAAATCCTATGCAGTTTTATCAGGTAATTTTTATGCAATATTAACAAGGTCATCAGATAGACAGTGTGGGTAACTACTTGATAAATATGTGTAAAAAATAAAATAGCAATTATAGGAATTAATAGCTATGGGAAAAAAATAAAAAGAAGATCTATGTTCTAGCAAAGGACCAAAAAATTATATAGATAATTAATTTTAAATGTAGATAGTATTTTCCACCCTAGCAGGTTCTAAACTGGTATAAGCAGTCTGACTGAAATGCATATTATATATGAGCTAAAGAAAAAACAGAGCAGCTGTTC
This sequence comes from Chiroxiphia lanceolata, assembly GCF_009829145.1. Lineage (NCBI taxonomy): Eukaryota > Metazoa > Chordata > Aves > Passeriformes > Pipridae > Chiroxiphia > Chiroxiphia lanceolata. Next base: position 31,467,032 of record NC_045637.1, read on the forward strand.
ATTGCTCTACAGCAATGTTGTACTACATGGTTTTGGACAGGAAATAAAGAACACCTTTTTTTGTAGAAACGAGGAGAGAATTTGAAGGTGCAGAATATTTTTACCCACCCTGATTTTGGGCCAGGCCATCAGCTTTTAAGACCCTTGCTCTCATAAATGTGACATGAGATCTCAGAAATTACCATAGGCAGCAGGGATATGTCTTTATAAGATGTAAGTCACACAGTTTCTGCAAATTCTAGTAGCACCTAAGAATTTGCAGGGTTTAGAAGAAAGGGTCCTAGAAGGCCCCAGTCCCACTCCCTCCCAGTTCTCTGATTTTCTTTGGGAAGAAACTGTTCAACTAAAACACCTATCAGGACTACTGATGCTCAAGTCCTGAAAATATATGTATTGTGGAAGAAGGGTTCACAGCACAAAGCAGCCCCATCACGTGGTACAGGGCTACTAAACAACAAAACCTATCACTTCAGTCATAGTAAATAGCTTGAGATATGTCTATGAATATTAAACTCTCTTCAAACAGCAGGGAGCAAGCAACCTACTGTTTGAAATAAGAATGTGTGCTTACAAATTATCCACTATTGAGGAACTTTCCCTATCAGACTGCAAGTCAGCAGGTAATCTAGTTTTTACTTTAACGGTTCCTACAGTGTTGAACTGGTTTCTGGCAAAACCCCATTCATTTCATCTCTGCCTGTTTTTGAAACACCCACCGTAAGACCTGTATTTGCAAAGTTACTGTGGCCATATATAACCTTAGATCCTGGGTTGTCTGCATCATTGTTCTTTGGGTTTTTTTCCACATTTTGTGGGGAAGTCTTATTATTTGTATAAATAACTTTGCTATGGTTTTTTGATATCATGCCATTTACCAAGCTTTCCAGACAGCAATGATAAACAATAGCATCATGGCCCACTAAAATATGGTATCTATTCCTAATGGAATTCATGGTAACCTTGCTGAAACCTGTTTTAATATTATTGACCTGGTGAAAAGCATCTTAATTCTCACCTGACCAGCCAAACTGGGAGAGGACATGTTTCTCTAGAATGCATCTTCCCATTGGATACAACCTGAATGCGACCAATATGAGGAACAGATGGGCTTTACTTCAGAATGCCTCTCTTTGTATGATTTATGGAAGACCTATAGTATTTTACAACAGTTATTCTAAGTTAGCTGATTTGTTTTAAGGTTCTTTAAAAAGCTTAAATATGCAAAGGGACATAAGATTCATCATTTTCAGAGAGTTCTCAATCTATAGGTATATAAAACATAAAATCTTTAATGTAAGTAGCCTACCAATACGCTAACTGCTTTATTGGGAAGTTCTATTCTCATTTTCAGTGGTATCTTTTTATATCACCACACATTCTCCTAACCTTCCATATATTTTTTTTAAATTTATTTTAAAAGAACAAACCAGCTCTATGCTGTACTAACACATCAGTGATAATCTCTTAGTTAAAACATTATCTGTCACATGAGCCAGTCACCACCAAGGGTTCATTTTTGCGTGAGAACTATTCTGTATGAGCATTTTAGTTAGGATGGATTCCCTACCTAATGTCACTATACTAATTAAAAAAAAAAAAAGGAAGTAACATGTACAGTCACACAAAGCCTGTGTTTTGAAAGAACTCGACTGTATATCAAGAAAAATGGAAAAACACCAACTCTTGTAGTTAATATCAGGCCTTTTAACATGATATAGGTATTTTACAGGCATTTTAATCTCCAGTTATTCTGATATGGTCTGGGTGGAAAAATAATACAAAATATAAAATCATGACAATTGAAATAATTCCTTTACCTGTAGTTACAAACTTTGGAGATCTGCATTTTAGAACCACAATTGAATGACATATAAAGTTCTGAATTTATTAAAATCATTGTGCATTTTGACACTGACTATTTGCCACACAGAAAATATTTCACTGATGTAATTTATGTGGTAACAAAGGGAAGAGGTAGAAAGAATTGTCGGCAGGGTGTGGCACTTTTTTTCTTTGTTGCTGAATTTAAATGGAATCAGACATTTTTATATTCAACCTTGCAGAACAACTTGTAATAATTTTTGAAGTTTGGGAATAGATAGAGTCCAAAATAGCATGTATAATTTATAGGCCTTAATTTTCAAGAACATATGGGCATTCACAGAGGAGATTCTGGAGAAGAAAGCTGACACATCTTAACAAGTATCAACTCTCCTCTCTAAACAGTCTTTATCTCTACTTGCAAAATTCTTACCTCAAATAAGAAGGAACATGCAGGCTGAAGAGCATAGAACAATTTTCTAGCAGTAAGATTCAATACTCTGGAAAAGCATCCTCTCAAGGGAGGTTGCAGGAGACCCATTGCTTGAGTCATTTAAATCTAAACTGGATAAAAGTTCACTATAGGGAACAGTTTTGGATAAGTGGCAACTATACAAGTTGATTTTACAAAATTTTCCCATTTCTAGCTTCTATGATTTTGCAGCAACTTTAATAGGACACAAAAGAGCTTCCAAAATGGCTGAATACCAATCTTACATCTTTTCATCCAGAACCAAATTATATAGGTCTTTTTTAAATTATGACAGAAACCAGTGATAGTCACAGCAGATATATTATGGGATTATGATCCACAATGGGACTCTCCACCTCAAAACTATTTAGGATATTGCCAAAACATTTCAGATCATGCTCTCTCTCATTTTTCCACTAACAAATCTGTAAAAATTAGTTGTAAATTTTTACTGTAACTAATACATCATCGTTGTTTTCTTTTGTATTTTGCTGATTTATTGTTTTGGCTTTTTCCCCTCAAATTACAAAACGAACAGAATTACTGAATTAAAGGGCAAAATAAAAATCTACAACGTAACTTTTAGCTGATACATACATTTGAGTCTACACTGGTTTTGATCTGGAGAATTTGTATTGAGGACAAACTGGGGTTTTTTCACTTTAAAACAGTAAAATACAGCATCTGATCCAAGGGTGATTTCATACCAACTTCAGTGGACAAGAAAAAATTTTGTAAGTAAAAGCCAGAGAATCTCTACCCAGAATGCACACTGCTGAGATGTGCAACACCTCAGTAAACTGTTTGTAAACTACTCTTGAGCACAGGCTGCTAAGTACGATGAAATCTATAAAACTGGGTGGTTTTATGCTGTACATGGGTTTAGGGATTAAGATCGGTCATATTTATTTTTAGTTAGGTCTA